>NC_064283.1:35575136-35670714 GCF_019186545.1 Solanum stenotomum
TCCTTATCTAAGGTAATCTTGGGGAACACTTAAGTGTGCTTGAAGAGGTTGTATGGGCGGTCACTTCTTGTCTCACTCAAGTGTGTCTTAAGATTATATTAGGTAGAGGTCCTATGGTAATGAAATGACATGTGTTCTTTTAAAGTTAAGCATGGGTTGTATATGGACATATGTTGAGTATATGTGTGGTTGGCTATGGTTTTATATGTTAATGTTGACTTGTATTATGTATCTTATACTTATAAAGGAAAGGTTTTATCAAATGGTATGAAAGCATTTACTTCCTTGAAAATGTCCTTTTTGGCATGTTTTTGGCATGGTCTCCATACTTAGTACTTAATTGTACTAACCCCTTTCTTTCCCTTTTTGGACTAAAGTGTAGGGATTTGGAGATGATGACATGTCATGGCTATTTGATAGGTTTCTAAGTGTTGAAGATGAAGACTTGGTGAGTCCTCGTATATTCGAGGACAATACCCCATATGTTCTTTTATGTCTTTTTAGTATTGTTTAAGTTGTGTATGGGATTAGTCCCGAATTTTGTACTCTAAAGTATTAGATGGTTTTGAGACATCATGTATAAAGTCTAGAAAGTCTTCCGCTTGCTATTGTTTTTTTTTAATGAAATGTTTTCTTGGTAAAGAAAGTTTTTCATTCCTTATGGTTTTAGTGTCTATGCGATGAATGAATGCTAGGAGGCTTGTATTAGACCTCTTCGAGGTCGAGTACGCCGGTTACGACTAGGGGGTGATCCCGGGTCGTGACAGGAATGTAGGTCCTGTGATGGTCCGTCGATGGGTTGGTGTAGATAGGAGCATCAGGGAACTCTGACCAAAGGTGGAACCACAAAGCAATCCACGGACCATAGGTCGACCTATGGGCCATCCTGTACATCCGTAGAAGGTGTTAAGAGAGTTAATGTTCCAGTACCTTCTGAAAATCCTAAGTGGGGAGCCACGGAAGAGGACCCACGGACCGTAGGTCAACCTACGTTCCGTCCTACATATCCGTCAGTGATGAACTGGGAGTTGAAGGTTCCAGCTGCTGTGGAAGAGTTCTAAGTGTTGACCAACGGAGCGGACCTACGGACCGTAGGTCAACCCACGAATCGTCAATCAACCCATGGTCCATAAGTCGAGTCTTCGATCAAAGCCGCGTCCCAGAAGTTTATTTCTTTATTTTGTTTCCTTGGGATTAACTTGCAAACTTTGGCAATTTGATTCCAGATTTCAGTTTATAAGATTTTTGCTTTGGAATTCAATTTGAGATTTTGGGGTTTTCTACTATAAACGTAAGTTCATGAATTTTTACTATCAAAACATGAATTTTGTTCTTGCAAGCATGAGTAGCTACATCCACAACTAGGGTTGTGGGAACCAAGTGATTAACAATGTATTAATAATAAATAAGTACTTCTTGAATAGTGTTGATGCATGCATTGTTAATTCTTTCGCTTAGAAGTCTTTTAAACGAGTGCATGCATTAGAAATCATCTTGTTGCTACTTGCCCGACCAAGGAGGTAGTTAATAAGAAAAGAATTATCAATAGAGATTTAGTGTGATACTATCGAATAGTCTAATGTCAATTGGTGCGAGCGTGAAAACAAAGCCATACATTCATGTGATGTCTAATCTGAGGTAAAGGTAAGGGTTAGTAAATTATACAAACATAGTCGGACCAACGTGCGGAGTGAAATTCCCTATTTGGAGGACCAATCACATAGGGATACCTATCTCACCAACATTGCATGTAAAACACTAGGAACAAATTACTATTATTAGGATTACCGCTTAAGAGTTTATGGGGAACACATACACCCTAGTTTCGTTCTCATATTGATAACTCGAAGTTTGAATCTTGCTCACTTACTACTTAAACAACAATCAGTTAATTTGTTTCACAAATCCCCCCCCCCCCACCTTTTACTTACTAGTCTCTAAAATAAGTTGACTTAATGAATATAATAGTGAGTCAAGTTTAAGTCTAAACCATATTCCTCGTGGGAACGACCCAAACCTACAAGTTGGGTTCTTTGATTGGAAACGATCATTTATACTTCTTTAGGAAGGTGTAATTTGAGCGTACCTATAGACCGTAGGTCCACCCACGGACCTTAGGTACCCACCGTGGGTCGGAAGTTCAGCTACTGCCTAAATATCTATCTTGTTTTTCATTTTTCTTCGTTTCTTGTTCTAAAATTCTTCCAAGGGTGTTATTGGCTTGTTATGGTACTAACTAACCGTCTACAGGTACCATGTCCCCCAAGCAAGCTTTGACTTACGCTACAATGGGCAAATCAAAGTTCGTAGCACCTTTCATGCGATTGATCGATGAGGATACGGATGTGGAGTATGTTCCATCTCCCACCATGACTTCCCCCACTGCTACACGCTCAACACAAAATTGAGCCTGATGGGTCATTTTCAACGTTGTTATTGCCCCCCTGTCTGATGAGGGGGCCATATCGATCGGATCACTGGCTAGCTCCGAGTCCGCAATCGTCTCCGGCTCCAGTTCTAATGGCAGCATCGCCTCGTCTTCTTAGGCTGATAGTGCATGCAACATTCTTGTGCCCCCCAATTCCGAGCCTACTTTAATTGTTGAGGGGCCTAATCGATGGTGTGTGGAGAGTCAGTTTCAGTTATACCGAGATGCCCGCATGCTGAATGAGAATGAAAAGATTGCTCGATTAGTCACCGATGATCATCGGGTTCTAACAGGTATCATTCACACCGCTCCAGTCATTGAGGGGCTATTCTATAGACACATGTGTGAGTGGATCTCCAAAAGGGCCAAGCCTGCCACTCAGTCTCCACTTGAGGCTACTTTAGTTGAGTGTTTTTTTGTGGATATCTCTGAGACCACCCTCCGCAGGTTTATCTATGGCCCAGACCAGACTCTGCCTATCAATGCATCAGAGTTCAAGTACCAGATGGGCATTATTCAAAGCGGAGCATTTCAGTGGGATGCCGAGAAGAATGAGTCCCTTCTGAGTTTGCTAGCCCGACATCATGCTACTGATGGAGAGCATGACGAGTGGGTTCAGACACCGAGTTTGGGTATTACAAAGGTGACCCTGACCTTTGCAGCTAAATTTTTCTATCTACTGGTGTGCAATTGTGTGTCTCATACTCAGGGGGATAATGTGCTCACATGGAATCGTGCGGTGATGGTTGCAACTATGGTTGCTAGTTTGGAAATAGATATCGGCCGCATCTTGATTTCGGTGATCCATGAGAGGTCATTCAAGGCCTCCACCACTTTTCCCTTCCCCTACCTCATCTTCCATCTTTGCAGGGACTTCGGTGTACCAGTATGGAATTGTGACCAATTGCTTCAGGCAACCAAGACTCTTGGTATCAGCCTTATTCGGGATGAGGCCAATGTAGCTGCACCTCGCAGGGAGCCACACGTTGAGATGCCACCATTGGGCAATGATTTGGTAGTAGAGGTGGAGATGATGCAGGATGATGAAACTGCCCCTCCAGCCACTACAGTAGATGCCCAGACTCCTATGTCTCTGGCAGTCAGTCAGGCCCCTAGCTCCTCTAGAGCCACTCATTCTTCCGGTTCTAACGTCATCCCTCTATCTTATGTACAGAAGCTAGAGGCACAGATGGCCACCCTACTTCAGCATGTGAGGCCATGGATGCAGTGTGCAATAGCGGAGTCTGAGGCAAGGGTTGAGTAGCAGATAGAGAATATGATGGACCAAAGGTACATGCCAATCATCAGCGCCTGGATTCCTTTGAGTTGCGAGTCCTTGATAGGCCAACCTCGACCGTTGATGTGACCACCCTCAAGAAGAAACTAGAGAGCCTCCGTACTTATGTCGTTGTAATTCTCGCTCCCCCAGAGATTGAGCAAGAGTCTGCCCCTATGATGAGTCCACTAATTGGACTCATTTAGGGCTTTATTTTGAAAAGAATAATATTCTTGAATTCTTATTTTGTCTAAATATCTTATGAAAACTCTTAAGTTTCAGGTATTTGAATTTTTAGTGAAAGCATGGACACTTAGGTGCAAAAAGGACCAAAAAGGCTGAAAAGAATAAAGAAGCTGAAACTCGAGCATCGCCAAGCACACTTGGGGATTCGTCGAAGGGATTTACTCATCCCTTTGATCCAGTACGCGAAACCTTAAAGGAGAAGGATCAAAAAGTTGATGAAATGAGCAGTCAGCGCTTCGCCGAATAGTTTCGTGAAGCAGTACTATACCACCCAATGGTCCAAAACATGTAGGTGCTAAGGCAAGCACGAAACGGTGATGAGACAAACGAAGGGCGTGCCACCGAAGTCATTCGGCGACATCGAATAATATCGTCAAAAGATTTGCCAGCGCTATTTTCTGAAGTTTATAAATACTGAACTTATTATTATTTTTAAGAGTCAAACTTTTATTTTAATTTCCAGAATAGAATAGTACTTTTTAGATATGTTCTCTCAAGTATGGAGAGTGTTTTTGGGAACTTGAAGAAAGGAGTTCATCTTCCCTAAGTTGGAAGTGGGTCTTCTCTATTCTTCTTCCTTTGCTTAGATTAAGGTTTAATTTCTTATACCCATTTAATTTTACTATCATTTTAGGTGTATTTTGTTATTTCTTAATGTGTGGCTAAAAACCCCCTTTCTTGGGGTGTAACTTAGCAAATATGTGTTGATATTATTGTTAGGACTTGCTTGCAGATAGGTTAGATGTAGTTTGATGGTGATTTCACCTAGTGGTTGTGGTTTAATCTAAAGGGTTTTTAGTTTCAAATACAAAGCCACTAGTGTGGCTTCGGCTTGCCCGAGAGGGAGGTCGCGAAATCAAGACCACTAGACTGATGGCCTAAGGAGTGGGTCGAAATGAGGTTCAACCCGAGAGGGTGAGCCCTAGTCCCATATCCTAACACTCAGCTCGAGAGAGTGAGTGGGGTAAGGCATGAACTGGTCTTCATGTGGCAAATGGGTGTCCGAAAAGAACGCATTTGAAACGGGGTAAGTTGCCCGAGAGGGAACTTATTTCCATTTAAAGCTTAGCCTAGTCACTATTATCTTACAAATTTCTTATCAAAAGAATGTACCCAACTACTTATCTCAACTTGTATTGCAGTCACACCCCAAGAACATATCCCCAAACTTGATTTTCTTGTTAATTTTTGCTATTTTTACTAATTGTGACAAAACCCCCAAATCGTTATTTGACACTTTTGTGTCACCCCCTTTTATTTACTACTCCCTCCGTCCCTATTTACTTGTCCATATTTCCTCTTTTAGATGTCCCTATTTACTTGTCCTTTTTCACAAATTAAGAAAGGACAAAAAAAAATTTCCTATTATACCCTCATTTAAACTTCTTGAAAATTTATACTTCCCCCAATATTGATTAGTTATCTTGAATAAATTTATTTTGGAATCATAATTAATAAGGGCGAAATTGTTACTTCACTATGCTAATCATTGTTGCCTTAATATGTGTGTCATTTCTAAAGTGGACAACTAAATAGGGACGGAGGGTGTATGTTTTTACTCGTTAATATCTTTAGCTACGACTAGTTAGAGCTAAATTTTATTTTTCTGTCAATTCTCAAAACTACTCTCTTGGGACACGACCCCAACTTTTAGTTGGGTTACTATACTATCGATGATCGTAGCTACTCATACCGTAGGTTAGTGTCATTGGTCACGATAAGCATCACCCTACGACACTGGTTGACAATGTGGTGATGAGTACCCTATTCGGGGATGATATGCCGCCACCAGATTCTTCCCATGCTGCAGGGAGGCACCCCCGCTCTGGTCGTACCTCTGATGATTTTGAGGTTGAGAGAGTAAGGAAGAGGAAGTTCCAGCAGATTGAGTTGTCTCAGAGGGTGTCCATAGTTGACGAGGAGATGAGAAAATAGAGGGCCTTGGAGATAGGCGTGGGCCCATCTAGCGGTATGAGCACTACTGACGGTGCTATTAGAGTTGATGAAAGCACTTTAGTTGGGTTACTATACTATCGATGATCGTACACTCATACCATAGGTTAGTGTCGTTGGTCACGATAAGCATCAAAATGGTGCCGCTGCCGGGGAGTGTTGTTATTTAAGAATTTTTAGATTAGTGGAATTTTTGTTCTTCCTAGTTGTAATTTACTAATTTAATTTTCAGTTTTGTTTTGAGTATTTGGGTGCCACAACAGGCCATATGAGTACAGACGGGAACAATAGCTGCCAAGCGGGCCACTCAGGTGGTGCCTTTCATCGAGACGACATCAACGATGTTATTAGTGCTTATCATCCTGCCGGCATGGGCAAGATGGGTGAAACTTGCATACCACAAGCTGACGGGAATGTAATGTTTGAAGTTACCAGCGCAACACTCGAACTCATACATTCTAGAGGTTTATTTGGAGGGTTGGAGCATGAAGATCCGCATGATCATGTAAGAAGCTTTGTGGAAGTGTACACCCCTTTATCATTCAAGAAACTATCTCAAGAATCCATGCGGTTTCACTTATTCCCACTTTCGTTAACTGGGGGTGCCACTAAATGGTTGATTGAGCGCTCGAACAACTCCATTAGATCATGGGAGGATTGGTTGTGGCATTTCATGAAAAATTCTTTCCTCCATAAAAAATGATGAAGCTGAGAGACGATATCCATAATTTCAAGCAACAGAAGGGTGAACCAATTCACGAATCATGGACAAGGTTCAAAAGATCTTTGCGTAAGTGCCCAACGCATGGGCTACCAGGTGAGTTGCTTCTCCAATACTTCTACCGTAGTCTGGATTCGGTGAATAAAGGAATAGTTAATCAATTGGTGCAAGGAGGAATAATGTTACATTCATTTGAAGTAGCCTCATTTCTCCTAGATGGTATGACTAAAGTAAACCAAGCATGGTATACCAAAGATGATCAAGTATCCCCACTATGCTTCCGATTGACTCAAGAACAGATCGAAAAAGAAAGGGAGAGGGATGAAAACATCAAAAAGATGTTATCTCAAATGGAAATGCTACAAGAGCATATAAAGGGGACACATGGGGTGTTTCGAGTTGAGGAGAGTTCTTCTTCCGGTTACTCAAGATCGGGGGAGAATTAAGGTTGGAACTCCAGAAGATACGAAGAGGGTTATCCACACACGCTATCAACTGCATGGTGGCAATCAAGGTTGGAACTATTATAGAGGAGAAGAACTAGGGAGATATTGGAAATATTGGGCTGAGCATAATGGTCCGAAGGAGGACCATATTCACTTGTGTGAAAGCCCAAAATCTAAAGTGAGTGCAGGTAGTCCTTGGGTAAATGAGTTGTTATCACGCATACTTGACAAAGTTGAGGATTGTGATGATCTGCTAAAAGGAATGAAAGATGACTTTTCATCATTGAACAACAAAGTAAATTCTCATGTTGATGCCATCAAAATCCTGGAAGTTAGATTGAGTGTGTTATCAGCTCAATTAACATCCACAACACCCATGGACCGTATTAAAAGAGAGTTGGTTGTGGTTACTCGTAGCGGTAAGGTGGCGATAAGGGGTATGATGGAAGATGAGGATACTCTAAAACATGAAGAGAGTTAAGGAGTAGAGGAACACAATTTGCTTATTCAACAAGGCCTTACTAAAGAATCACAGGAGGAAGCAGATCAACTAGTTCAAGTTCCAAAAGTCATAATCCCTTACACAAGATACCTCCACCATTTCCCCAACCTTTGCAAAAGAAGAATGAATATGAGAAATTCAAAAAAAAATTGTCACTATGCAAGAGCTTATCAATCAACCTTCCTTTGGCAGAAGAATTGTTGGAAATGTCGGGATACGCCAAATTCATGAAAGAGCTGGTTACAAAGAGAATGAGCTTGGAATATGAAACGATAGAGGTGCCCCATAGTTGCAGTGAAATTATGACAAATGATTCAATCACTAAGAGAGAAGATCCTGGAGCATTCACAACCCGTGCACAATTGGCATGCTCCAATTTGCTAAAGCCTTGTGCGACTTAAGGGCTAGTATCAACTAGATGCCCTATACAATATACAAGCAACTTGGTCTGGGTGAACCAAAATCAACCACAATGAGACTCCTCATGGATGATCGATCAATAAAGCACCAAGTTGGAATACCCTATGACATATTAGTAAAAGTGGATCGGTTCATCTTTTCGGCTGATTTTGTGATTCTAGACTGTGAGATCGATGCTGAAATTACCATTAGTTTAGGAAGGCCTTTCTTAGATACAGGGAGAGCACTGGTGGATGTTGAAAGCGGAAAATTGAAGTTCCGTGTGAATGATGATGAGGTGACCTTCAATATCTATAAGTCCATGAAGCAACCAAGTAACATCCATGTAGTGTCCACAGAGGATGTGATAGATAAGGCAGTGGCAAGTGTGAGTCATTTAATGCGCAATAATGAGCCACTTGAATCTGTGCTTGCTAATTATGATGAATCTGAAGTTCAGGGTTACGAGGAAGTGGTAGCTGCTTTATCAGGATTAGGAGCATATCCAAGGAATCCAACCAAATTGGATATCGATCTAAAAATAAGAGAAACCCCCCCCCCCCCATTAAACCATCAACAGAAGAACCAATAATACCCTCTCATCTCAAATAGGCCTTCTTAGGAGCCAATAATACTCTACCGATAACTATTGTCGCCAATATGCCTGAAAGGCAGGTGAAATTGCTCATGGAAGTACTGCAGAAGCACATAAAAGCTATTGGATGGACAATAGCCGATATAGTAGGAATTCCTCCTGACATCTGCACTCACAAAATCCAGCTCGACAAGGAATACAAGCCTAGTGTAGAACATCAACGGAGATTAAACACTCCAATGCAAGAGGTGGTAAAAACGGAAATCATCAAGAGGCTGGATGCAGGGGTGATATACCCTATTGCAAATAGTAAGTGGGTAAGTCCAGTGCATTGTGTCCCAAAAAAAGGAGGAATAACCGTGGTCCCGAATACAAAAGGAGAACTTGTGCAAATAAGACCAGTAACTAGGTGGAGAGTATGCATGGACTACCGAAAGCTTAACTCATGGACCGAGAAAGATCATTTTCCAATGTCTCTTATGGATCAGATGCTTGACCGATTATTAGAAAGATGATGGTAGTGTTTCTTAGATGGATACTCGGGCTACAATCAGATCTCTATTGCACCAGAAGATCAAGAGAAAACCACTTTTACTTGCCCTTATGGAACTTTCACATTCAAAAGGATGCCATTCGGGCTATGTAATGCCCCAACAACATTTCAGCGTTGCATGTTGTCTATTTTTGCAGATATGGTTAAAGACTCGATGGAGATGTTCATGGACGACTTCTCAGTCGTCGGGGATATGTTTGATAAATGCTTGGCTCACTTAGGACAGGTACTCCAAAGATGCGTCGAAATGAATCTGGTTTTGAATTGGGAGAAATGTCACTTTATGGTAAAAGAAGGTATTGTACTTGGGCATAATGTATCACAAAAGGGGTTGGAGGTTGACAAGGCGAAGATTGAGATCATTGAGAAATTACCCCCACCGATTTCAGTAAAGGATGTTCGCAGCTTTTTAGGGCACGCAGGATTTTATAGAAGGTTCATCAAACACTTCTCAAAGATTGCACTCCCATTATGCAAACTCCTAGAGAAGGAAGTGAAATTCCACTTTAATGACGCTTGTATGGTTGCATTTTAGGGTTTGAAAGAGAAGCAAATATCCACCCCGATCATCATTAGCCCTAATTGGTCCGAATCTTTTGAGTTAATGTGTGATGCCAGCGGTATGGCACTAGGGGTTGTGTTGGGGCACAAGCGCAAAAACTATTTCACCCAATCCACTATGCAAGCAAGACTCTAAATAGTGCCCAGCAAAATTATACGGTCACCGAACAAGAGTTGCTTGCAGTAGTCTATCCGTTTGAAAAATTCAGGGCCTAATTGCTAGGCACCAAAGTAATCGTACACACTGATTATGATGCACTCGATTATTTGATGGCAAAGAAAGATGCAAAACCATGATTGATTAGGTGGGTACTACTATTACAAGAATTTGATTTCAAGGTGAAAGATCGAAAAGGGTGCGAAAATCAAGTAGCTGGCCATTTTTCATAGCTGGAAGCAAGGGAGAATGTCGAGGATGAGGTTGACATAGATGACTCTTTCCTAGATGAATGAGTTTTTTCAATATTCCTCAAACATATGCCATGGTACACATATTTTGCAAATTACATTGTGTGTGGGCTGATGCCGGATGAGATGACCTTTTACCAACAGAAAAGATTCTTGTTCGATGTTAAAAAGTACTTTTGGGACAAGCCATACTTGTTCCAAGAGTGTGTTGACCATGTCATCAGTAGTTGTGTTCCTGAAGAAGAAGTGGTAGAAATTTTCCATGCGTGCCATACATCACTAGTGGGAGGTCACTATGGTGGTGTTCACACTGCCGCTAAAGTCCTCCAAAGTGGATATTACTGGCCATCACTCTACAAGGATGCACATGAGTTTATAAAGAAATGCTCTAAATGTCTGCAGCAAGGCGGAGTGTTTAGAAGACACAAATTATCTCTCACTCCTATTTTAGTGGTTGAGCAATTCGATGTATGGAGGATAGACTTCATGGGCCTATTTGTGAGCTCGTTTGGAAGTAAATATATCTTGGTTGCTGTGGATTATGTTTCCAAATGGGTGGAAGCCATCGCACTTCCAAACAACAAAGGAAAAAGCATTGTCAAATTCTTGAACCGCTACATCTTCGCCAGATTTGGCACTCCTAGAGTAATCATAAGCGATGGGGGATCCCACTTTTGCATTAAGTGGTTCTCAATGGAACTGAGTAAATGTGGGGTGAAACACAAAGTGGCAATCCTATATCATCCCCAAAAAAGTGGCTAAGTCGAAGTGTCGAATAGGGAAATCAAAAGCATCTTGGCCAAGACAGTAAATGTCAATAGAACTGATTGGTCTAGGAAACTCGATGATGCACTATAGGCATATCAGACTGCTTACAAATAACCTATCGGGATGTCTCCATATCAGTTGGTTTATGGTAAGGCTTGTCATCTACCAGTTGAGTTAGAACACAAAGCATTATGGGCATTGCAAGCTTTAAATTTGGACTGGTCAAAAAGTTAAAGGGAGAGAACAGAGCAGCTGAGCAAACTGATTAATTTAGTCTCAGGTCATATGAAAGTTCAGCCATCTATAAGGAGAAGATGAAGAAATGGCATAATTTTCGGATACTCAAGCGAGATTTCACGGTAGGAAATTGGGTTCTGCTATACAATTCGTGACTTAGACTCTTCCCTGGAAAGCTCAAATATAAATGGTATGGACCATTTCGAGTAACGCGAGTGTTCTTCAATGGTGCCATCTAAGTTAAAGTTCAGGAAGGACCTCCATTTATAGTGAACGGCAACGTCTGAAATTGAACCTAGAGATTGTCAAGAGATTTCGTTGGTTTAAGTGGTATATTTGGAAGACACCTGAAGGCGCTACTGCGCCATGCCACGACGTTAACTAAGACGTTGTTTGGGAGGCAACCCAAGACCCTTTGTTATCTTATATTTTGAGTATTGATTAAATAATAGTGTGCTAGTTTTACAGACTAAAGTGTGGAAGGAGATCAAAAGGTTCAAAATGGTGAGCAACATTTCCAGTTGGCGAATCACTCCGGTGATTAACTCTATTCTATTGTTTAACTCAAGATATATTCAAAATTAGGAGTCTGTAAAACTTGGCAACATTTGGAAATCATTGGCGAATCACCAAGCATTTTGGCGACCGTGATAGAATTCGTCGTTGAGGACCCTCATATAGCAGCGGTTTTGTAACCTTCGGAGGATAAACCCAGTTTGACTAACATCGCCAAGTCGACGTTTTGCAAGCCAGCAATAATGTCCAGACAGATGGAACAACCACTTAGCCAGGATCCCCTCTTTACCTCCCTCTCTATATTTCTTTATTTGTGGTAGGATGAAGCTAACCTTTTGTGTGCTATTTGTTATTTGTGTTTTATATAGATTTGGGTTGTCTATTTATAATTGTGTTAATAGCTGCTTTTGCGATTGTTTGAGCTTATGGCTCTCTCTTGGGTTTAGTTGCAAAATGAGTTTCACCCTTCCAAAATTTTTTGAATTTTTTCCACATTTTTTCCACCCCTCGTGAGTTAAATGTGGCTTTTTTTTTTGCAAAAATTTAGGTCTCGGTCTTGATCAATACCGATGACTTGAATAGTGCTCTCAATTGAACGAACATGAATGTATGGCTACGATGAGGCCAAATGAAGTTGCATAGACAATATGTGAACTCTTTGCATCTCGTTGTGACTAGCTATTTATCGAATTGATTCTCTTGTTATGACCGTTGCACACTAGCAAAAGTGTGTAGTCTTGCTTAACTTAAGTGTCGATGCCTTGTGTGATTATCTTGCTTTTAACCATGAATGAATTAACCTAGAATTTTCCCTGTTAGTCTGATTGATTTAGAAAGGTGTCCTCTTGATATGATCTTAGGCAAATTTAAAGAGTGTGAGCCAAATTTGACGTATACCTCTTTTGTGGCCTACCCGTGAGTTTGTGAAACTCATTTTGAACACCCTTTGAGCCTTACCTTTCTTTGGAAGAACCTTGATGAACCCTAGACCTCACTTGACCCACTACCTATAATTCTCTTAATTTGTGGTTTAGTGAATAACCAACTTAGGCCAAAAGCCTAAGTTGGGGGTGTGGTGAAAAGGAAAAGGAGAAGTCAAGAAGTGCAGGAAAAGTCCCCCTTAACCCATGGTGTTGCAGAATAGTGGAAACCCTTTCAATTCAAAAAAAAATATAAAAAAAATGGAATAAGGTACGAAGGAAGTCGAGTTTCCAAGCAATCCAAAAAGGTGAATAAACGGGTGACTTAGAAGCACTAGAAAAAGAATCGATAAAGGAAAAGAAGGGGATGCCCTAAGAATACCATATCCAAGGAGGAAGGAGTCACTGATCCTAAATGACCATATCTTTTCACTCATTCCCATTACAAGCCTTAGAAAGACCTTTTTGATCTTGAGTAAGTCGAATCGAAAGTCTATTGGAAAATAAGGGCAAACCTATGGGTAAAAACATGCATTGTGTTCCTCTTTTTGAGTGTGAATGTTGCATCTGATTCCTGATCTTGAATTGATTAACCTCTGTGCGTGAATATGGAATCATTTTTCATGTGAGGGCATTTAGATACTTTTTGTCGAGCTTGAACTTGCACAAGTAGCAAGTATTGAGAGCACAATAATCTCTGGTAATGGTGTGTCATAACTTGAATCTTTGAGTACACAGTTGATTTGTGCATAAGTAATTTGTATCTTGTTGTCTATGTTCATGATTGAATCTTGTGTAGCACTGTTTGAGACACCCTTTTTGAATGGCTGAACTTGAGTTTGCTTGAGGACAAGCAAAAGTTTAAGTTAGGGGTGTTGATGAGCCCACAAATTAGAATCATTTAGGGATTTATTTTGATAAGAATAGTGTCCTCGAATGCTTTTTTGTCTAAATATCTAATGAAAACTCTTAAGTTTCAGATATTTGAAGTTTTAGTGAAAGCATGAACACTTAGGCGCAAAAAGGAACAAAAAGGCTGAAAATAAACGACAAAGCTGAAACCCAAGCATCGCCAAGCACACTTAACGATTTGCCGAAGGGATTTACTCCGCCCTTTGTTCCAATACGCGAAGCCCTGAAGGAGAAGGATCAAAAAGGCGATGAAAGGAGCAGTCGGCGCTTCGCCGAATAGTTCTGCGAATCAGTACTACACCGCCCAATGGTCCAGAATATGAAGGTGTTGAAAGCAAGCACGAAAGAGCGATTAGACAGACGAAGGGCGAATCGCCGAAGTCATTCAGTGACATCGAGTAATTTCGCCGAAAGATTCGCCAACGCTATTTTCTGAAGTCTGTAAATACTGAACTTATTATTATTTTTAAGAGTCGAACTTTTTTTTAATTTCCAGAATAGAATAGTACTTTTTAGATATTTTCTCTCAAGTTTGGAGAGGGTTTTTGGGAACTTGAAGAAAGGAGTTCATCTTCTAAAGTTGGAAGTGGGTCTTCTCTATTCTTCCTCCTTTGCTTAAATTAATGTTTAATTTCTTATACCCATTTGATTTTACTATCATTTTAGGTGTATTTTGTTATTTCTTGATGTGTGGCTAAAAACCCCATTCTTGGGGTGTGATTTAGCACATATGTGTTGATATTGTTGTTGGATCTTGCTTGTTGATAGGTTAGATGTCGTTTAATGGTGATTTCACCTAGTGGTTGTGGTTTAATCTGCAGGGTTTGTATTTGCAAATACAAAGGCACTCATGTGTTTTCGGCTTGCCCGAGAGGGAGGTCACGAAACCAAAACCACTAGACTGATGGCCTAAAGAGTAGGTCGACATGAGATTCAGCCCGAAAGGGTGAGCCCTAGTCCCATATCCTAACGCTCAGCTCGAGAGAGTGAGTGGGGTAAAGCGTAGGTTGGTCATCATGCGGCAAATGGGTGTTCGAGAGGAACACATTTGAAACGGGGTAAGTTGCCCGAAAGGGAACTTATTTTAATTTAAAGCTTAGCCTAGTCATTATTATGTTACAAATTTCTTATCAAAAGCATGTACCCAACTACTTATCTCAACTTGTATTGCGGTCACACCCCAAGAACATTTCCCCAAACTTGATTTTCTTGTTAATTTTTGCTATTTTTACTAATTGTGACAAAATCCCCAAATCTTTATTTGACACTTTTGTTTCACCCCCTTTTATTTACTATGTTTTTTCTCGTTAATATCTTTAGTTACGACCAGTTAGAGGTATAAAAAAATTTCTATCAATTCTTAAAACCACTCCCTTGGGACACGACCCCAACCTTTATTCAGGTTACTATACTATCGACGATCATAGACACTCATACCATAGGTTAGTGTCGTTGTTCACGATAAGCATCACCCTACGATACTGGTTGATAATGTGGTGATGAGTACCCTATTCAGGGCTGATATGCCGCCACCAGATTCTTGTCGTGCTGCTAGGAGGCGCCTCTGTTCTGGTCGCACTTCTGATGATACTAAGGTTGAGAGGGTGAGGAAGAGGGAGCTCCAGCAGATTGAGTTGTCTCAGAGGGCGTCCATAGTTGATGAGGAGATGAGACAACTGAGGGCAAGGGAGATAGGTGTGGGCCAATCTAGTGGTATGAGCACTACTAACGGTGCTATTAGAGTTGATGAGAACACTATTGCAGGTGCTGATATGGTAGATGGGATCGCTACTAAGGGCGTTCCGAGTGTTGATCCAGCGGGCTCGAGCAAACTGGACCCACCCACTTCTTTAGTGGTCTTCGGCCCTTATGCGTCAGAAGTTTGCTTCACCTGATCCTTTACTCTTCTTTTTTTTGTGCAATGGGGACAATCACACTTTATTTTGTTGGGGGTGGGGTAAATTGATTGTGAGTGATAAAGTGAAATTTGAGTAACCCAACTCATAATCCCCTCTTGAGATTTTCTTGCCTGTGCTCTTTTCCCCCAAGATACTGTTTTAATTTCGGTTGAACCGGCATGTTTAAGAATTTATGTGTAGGAGTAAGTAGAAAAATGAAAGCATGATGGCATAAAAAGCATGAAAATAATACCCCTGTCAAAAAAATGTTGAAATGTGCTTGATCGATATTCTTGATGTGTTGAATGTGTTTGATCTCAATGTGACATAATAAGAAACTAATTTGACCTCATGACTTAAGCTAAAACCTGAACTAGGTAATCTGATAATGAAACAATGTGCCAATAGTGTGTAAAAAAAGTTGAATATTCAGAAAGTTTATACAAATCTAGAACTTGCCATGTTGATCTTGCTAAGATGATCTAGGCTAGAAGTTGGGAAGTGATCATAGGACCTTGTTCAAATTAGTCCATTTAAGCCTAAAATGACCCAACCAAATGAAATCAATGTTCCCTTTGACCCAAATGCTTCAGCCTTAAATAGACCATTTCTTTTGATTCACCTAACTCACCTTCTCTAAAATAATTGCCTTGGCCCCGGTCCCTCCTTGGACATGTGAACTTTGACTTAGGCCAAAAGCCTAAGTTGAGTGTGGCTAATTCAAAAGTTACCTTGATATTGGCCCTGGACAGACATCAGATATTGTGCACCTCAACTAATGCAAAATCCATAAGTTGAGGGTGGCTATGAAAGAGGAAACCGAAAGAAAAAGGGTATAAAAAGAGTTTTGTGTTGAAAATAGAAAAAGAGAGGATAGAAGAGGATATGAATTTGTGCAAAAGAAGCAAAAAGATGATAAATAAAAGTGCAGAAAAAAATTAAGTGAAAGAAAAAGAAGAAAGTGAAAAATAAGAGCCACAAAGTCAAAAGTCAAATCCATGTTAAAAATAGTCAAGGGAAAGAAAGTAAAATGAAAGGATGTAAAAAATAGGTTGAGAAAAGAGGTAAAAAGTAAATGTAATGTCAAGGAGGGCAAAATGTCACTAAAAAGTACCCTGATGTACCAAACTTCACCCAAAGCCTACGTTACAAGCTAAGAAAGTCCTATAGTGATCCTAGCAACTAGTTTGGAGAGTCTAAGCAATGAAAATAAGGGCAAGCCTATGGTATTGAGCACTAACTATACTTGAAGTCACTTCTGAGTGTCAGTGTTGAATGAATCCTAAAATTCAAAATTCATATCTTCAGTGTGAAAAGGTTTTTGTTTGAAGTGAGGGCACTAGTGACATTGTTGGAAAGTTGGTACCTTGGTGATTGTGAAAAGTGTTATGTTGTGGTGTCTATTGGTCGATCTTTGTCATATCTTGATCCACATGAGTTAGCTTGTTGAGTCTAAAAAAAGGATTTGCACTGACAAGAGGGGATGGGTTGAAATAGCCATGTGATTGCTGAGTTTGTATATCTGCTTCTACACAAGTGTCGTTTACAGTGTTAGTGTGTCGCTTGAGGACAAACAACATGTTTAATTTGAGGGCGTTGATATGCCGTGAGTTTATATAATTTTTGATACATTTCACTTAAGTGTTATGGGTGTCTAGGGCCATTTTGTATTAGAAATAATGTTTTTGTGTTATGTTTGCAGGAACTAGGCTTGGATGCGATTGAGTGAGATGACAACTCAAAAATCTGCAGAAATGGCCATCCACATAGGGACCTATGGACCGTAGGTCCCGTGAAAGTCCGTCAATAGGTAGGCGTAGATAGGAGCATCAGGGAAGTCTGGCCAAGGGTGGAACCACAAAGCAATCCAAGGACCGTAGGTCGACCTATGGGTAGTCCTGAGCATCCGTAGAAGGTGTTCAAAGAGTTGAAGTTCCAGTACCTAATGAAAATCATAAGTGTAGAGCCACGGAAGAGAACCCACGGACCGTAGGTCAACCTATGGTTCGTCCTACATGTCCGTCAGTGATGAACTAGAGTTGAAGGTTCCAGCTGTTGTGGAAAAGTTCTAAGTGTTGACCAATGGAGGGGACCTACGGACCATAGTTTTGTTCTCATATTGATAACTCGAAGTTTGAATCTTGCTCACTTGTTACTTAAACATCAATAAGTTAATTTGTTTCATAAATCCACCCCCCCCCCCTTTTACTTACTTGTCTCAGAAATAAGTTGACTAAATGAATATAATAGTGAGTTAAGTTTAAGTCTAAACCGTATTTCTCATGTGATCGACCCTAACCCATAATTTTGATTATTTATTCGACAACGATGGCTTATACTTCTTTAGGTAGGTGTAATTTGAGGGTAGCATAGGTCCAACTGTGGTTACTGCCATAGGAAATTTTCCTAGGCATATTACTAGGGTGCTTATCCACGAGGCCTCCCATGAGGCGTGGGTCTAACCGTGGGGTGCGGATGGCCCTCGTGGGTGACACCTTGGTGCTCTAAGATGCTAAACCCTCTAAAGCATGCTAAACTTCCCTCTTAAGGCTAAGAAGTGTTACAATATCTCCCCTTGGGATCATTTGTCCTCGAATGACGTTCTAGGGACTTCTTAAGGTCACGACTCTAGACTAGAAACCCATCATGCATGCAACACTTCTAAATGCACACAACCAAAGAGGAAAACTTCTACTCCAAGCTAAATATACTTCAATGCAACACAGGAGAGATATGAAGTACTTCTAACAACCCAAAATGCATGAAATTCTACATCTACTCATGTTCAAGGAGAAACTACTATCTCCAAGTTAAAACCAATGCTCAACACAATCTCATGGAGCATATATGCAATGTATACTCAAAACATACATCCAAGGAGGAATCTCTCAACTCCAAGCTAAGACATGTTCATCAATTCGTCTCATGAGGTCTATAGGTAACTCTACCCAATGCACTACCACCTGAGGAAAATTAACCATGCAACTTCATTTTCTTTCAAAACCCAAGTTTTCATGAACATGCACCATATAATGAAATCATAGAAACATCTAAAACACACATAACTCCAAAAAATAATACAACTAAGAGGAACTTATCATCTCAAGCTAAAGATGGAATAGAAGGAAAATATAAGGATATCGGGACATCTTATTGGCCTCGGCCTCTCAAGTAGCACCCTCACCTAAAATCCTCACTAGAAGGTTACTCCTTAACACTTTCATGGAAGCAACTTCCTTTTTCTTCTATTTCTTAACTTGTTGGTCTAAGATCGCATATGGGTTTACAAAACGAGGACTAAACTCTCCGAAACTCATTACACCTCTCAAGGTAATTTCAAGCAAACCCAAATCATGGACATTAAGAACATTCAACGACCTTGCTATCTAAGCACATCATCTACCCCTTGGTAGTAAGCCTAGGTGGACTTTCTAAGCACCATCACTTTCAATTCTAAGGTCGGATCAAGTTATCACTTAGGCTTTCATATCTATCACACATGATGATTCTGAACCATGGTGAACTATACTACTACCCTTTTTGAGGAGTCTACTTACTCAACACGTTAATGTACTACAAAAATATTCTATACACCAAGTCTTATCAACTTACCCAAAACTCATAATGACTAGGTAGGGTCCTACTACTAATAACTCATAACCGTAATCTAGCCAAATCATACTAATGACAACATCAAAGTCTAGCGTATCAATGCACACAAGACAAGCAATATCGGAATCTAATATGGCATAAAAAACATACCGGAAGCAACATTCGGAGGATATTCTTGTACACCTCTAGCTTGGAGAGCATAAGATCTATTATTCTTTGGAGCAATCCTACCGTAACCAATTGGACTGGATGAAGGGTAGGGTTGAGACCTACGACAACTATCCCCTTCATTTCTAGCAATTGTAGGTCAATTGCTTATCTTTTATCCCAACTCACCACAACCGAAACAAACATTAGAACCCGCTAACCATTCACCCACATTTCTTATATAACTCTTACTACACCCTAGAAATAGAACTCCACAACCATCACCCTGAGAATCAGGGTTAGACACCATTACTTTGTTGAACTTAGGAATGTTTGAGGAACCTTGCCCGGGGAACTTTTGTCTATACATAGGGCGACCATGTCCATCGGGCCTTGCATGAGAGGGATCATCATCCTCTATTCTATACCTCTTTTTCTACCTAGACTCTTCTTTGAGTTTCCCCTCCTTAATTTGTTGAGCATACACCATAAGACGTGAGATATCCATATCAAGGAGGAGCATTGTCGTACGACATTCTTTTTCTACCAAGTCAGACACGCCTAACAAAAACCTACTCATCTTAACCCTCGAATCCGCTACCATAGATGGAGCATACTTGGAGAGGTGAGTGAACTTTAGAGAATACTCCCTAACACTCATACTTCATTGACGAAGGTTAATGAACTCTTGCACCTCAGCTTCCCTCAACTTTACGGGAAAGAACCTATCAAGAAATGCAGATTTAAACAATTTCCACTCTATGGGACCCGTTTCTACCGGCCTAGCCTCTTTCCATTGATCATACCATATTTATGCAACATCCCTCAATTGGTAAGCGGCTCACTCCGCCTTCTCCTCCCGAGTCACCCCCATAATAACAAGTACCTTATAAACCTCTTCGATAAACTATTGAGGGTCCTCATTTACTTTAGAGCAATAAAATTCTGGAGGGTTCATTCGTGCAAAATCCCTCACCCTTGAAGCGGTTGTACCGACGATTAGGTTCACGAGGGCTACCACTCCTTTATTGGCTTGAGCCATCACAGCTTGTGCCAACACTTGGAAACCGGACCTATACTCAGCATGGATCACATTCTCACCTACAGGGTCAATTGGAGCTTGAGGAGCTTTGAGAGGGACCTCTTGCTCCACATTGTCTTCCTTATTCCTTCTAGAATTTGCCCTCCTAGTAGTCATATCTTGAAAACCAACTGGCACAGATTAGGAAAAAGTCCTAAAGAGTTAAAATCTATGGTACGACTTAGAGAAGTGAAGAAGTGAAGTTTCCTAAACATCTAATAGCCTCTCATTCATAAATGTGGCATGCTTCACATTTATGAACAAGACTCTACTAGACGTGGTTTGAGACATCCTAGAACCATTCTAAACCTTGTACTCTGATACCAAGTTGGTCATGATCCAAGGGTACTACCTAGATATGACACAATGTATAAGACTCTGAAAAGCCTCATACAAGCCTCTTAGCATATCATAACATAAGATAATAGAAAATGGTGTGGAAATTTAAAATATTTTTCCAATACCATCGAAGTCTCACAAAACAAAGCAGAAGTCTTACACTTGTCTCAAACTATCTAATACTTAAAAAGAGTTAAGGATATAGCCCATACAAAAGTCTAAAAATAAAGGAAAGGTGGTCAAATCTTCAATGCTAAGAGGGCTCACCAAATTTTCTTGCTCTACAAAGATCCTTGCCACGGGAATGGAAATCAAGATCGCCATAGAGTATACATTAGTACAAAAATGTACTAAATATGATGGCTAGCATACATCATCAACATAAGAAAATCATAAGTGTTAGTCAACATAAGACATATACCATAATCATAAGAAATACATCATAAGACATAAACTATAACCATAAGAGATAACACTATAGTCATAGGGATAATCAATTAATCTAGATCACTATAAGTCATAAGCATGGTTAATACACTTAAATCATCGTGACATAAAAGAATACTTTATAAGTAACCTTAAGGCAAACTTGTGCAATGCATGGATAAGACCCCATAAATCTCACCCATGCTAAGTAAACCTCCTTTGGTCAACAATCATATTTAATATGTTTTATTCTCATTCTTTAGTTGATTCTCATAGACAAGGGAAGTCACCTCTAGTCATACCTATATTGGAAGAGCCTTTCAAGATACATTCCTAACTAGTGGTTCTTATATTTCATAGTTTATATTATTCTTACTTTACTCTCAAGACATGGGAACGCACCTCTCTATGTATATCATAAAGGGTAATGGGTTTTCACCTCTTACCTTACATGGATATATAGTAATACGTATTCGCCTCCATGACCATTTTAGGGAATCATGGGTATTGACCTCCATGCCCTATCATGATATGATATAGGTATTCGCCTTCATGCCCAACATTATATGATATAGGTATTCTCCTCCATGTCCAACATAATAAGATATAGGTATTCGCCTCCAAGTTCATGAATAAATGGGTAATCACCTCTTGCCTTGCTTTAGGAGTTATAGACTAAGGGTAGTAACCTCACACTCCTCATCACATGACATGGATAATCACCTCATGTTTGTCATCTCTTACTTACTAACTTAGGAATATGGGAACTCACCTCACATCTTTCTCATATGAAGGTATTGGGGAGTCACTTCTAACCTCGTGTCATTTTATAGTCCTTTGACTTAGATTCATCTTAGGTAAGCAACACTTTCAACCTAGAATCATTCAATGTGAGAACACCTTTCACATCATGTTCATTATGTTTTCATGAGAATAAACTTTCAATAAACACAACAACAACAACAACATAGTCATAAACACTTAACTCTGAAAGCATCATTAAAGTATTTACATAGATTCGATAAGAACCTGCAAACATTCATAATATAGGTCAATGTGGGTAAACCTTCCACAACAATACCATATACAACTAAAAATTCATCAAGTATCTTCCCTCGCAAAGCCTTACTAACATTAACTCATCATGTTAGCTTTACTCTCAAGCCCTACTAGTCATAATTCAACATATAACATTATTATAAAAGCCCTAACAATAATCATTCACCATCCATGCCTTAGTCTCAAGACAATTCTAATCTCAAATCTTACAATTCATCATACATACTTGATCTTAGTCAATTCATGTCTAAAAGTTTTACTCTTAAGAAATTCATATCTATTTACTTCACTTTCAAGTAATCTATATATTGTAATTTATCTATCCTAGAAGATCACATCTAAGCCTTCAATTTCCCTTTTCATGGCATGAAACCCAACTAC
Source organism: Solanum stenotomum (assembly GCF_019186545.1). Lineage (NCBI taxonomy): Eukaryota > Viridiplantae > Streptophyta > Magnoliopsida > Solanales > Solanaceae > Solanum > Solanum stenotomum. The sequence goes on from NC_064283.1 coordinate 35,597,521, forward strand.
ATCAAATTCACTCTTAGAATCATAGGTTAATCATGAATACATATATAATCTTAATTACTAAAAACATGTAATTCAATCATAAACAATCATAATCTACCCCATTTGATCATAACCCATAACATTAGAAGAAACGCTAGTTTAACTTGGGGAATTCTTCTTCTAAATTGGGGAAAACATGAGGGCTTCATGGATGAAAGGGATCCATGAATGAATAAGCCATCATACCTTGATTACAAAGCCTTCCAAGCTTGAAACATTGGAGCCTTGACTTGACCTAGCTTGACACTCTTCTTCTTCTTCTTCTTCTTCTTCTTCTTCTTCTTCACTTTTTAGAGAGAGGATTTTTTAGAGAAAATTGGGTTTCTTTTTGGGGGTCTTGAAATAATGATTTGGAAGACTTATTTTTAGGGTTCTAAAGTATTATATAGGTGGTCTATATTAGGTTAAAATGACACCACTTAATCCTCAGTTAAAACTGGAAAGAATCATTAGTCCCCAACATAGCCGCTTAAAACCAACTCACTGCCTCACCCACGAGATTCTAACCACAAGGTGTAGGTAGACCTACAGCCCATGTAGGTTGGGCGTGGTTTATTTTTGGAGGTTGGAAAGGCAGGCTTGGATCCACGAACCCTCAGCACGAGGCATGTACCTATCCACGGGGTGTGGGTTCAGCCGTGGTTACTGGGTTAGGCAGTTTTCTTGGGAAGTTTACTAGGGTGCTCATCCACGAGGTTTCCAGAGAGTGTGGATGGCCCTCGTGGGTGACACCTTGGTGCTCTAACATGCTAAACCCTCTAAATCATGCTAAACTTCCCCCATAGGATTTTACTATCATATTTGTTATAGTGTAATTTTACGGTCTCACAAAAAAATATCATATAACCAGAACTTTTTATTGGTTCCTTGGTTTTGAGATATTTGTTGATGATTCTATTTATTGTTCTTGTAAATTATGAACCTTATAAATTGCACTCTAAAGATTATTTTTCTACAATTTTAAAATCTTATTATTTTTTTTATTGGATTTATCTAAAATATGTAGATGTTATATAGTGGTCGACACCAACATTTATATTAGCACAACATTTAAAAATAGCAGGAAAAAAATCTAAACGACACCCTATAAAGTGATATTTATTTAAATCATCATCAACAAATTATACATTTATTTTGTATGCACCCTTTTATTTGTTGATATTATCTAGAAGCATAAGTAATTCAAAAGTGTAAACTACATTTAGCAAGAAGGGTCCTTATAGTAATATACATCTTCGCTTTATTTTTTATTTTTTTTGCATTAAATTAAGGTTTTATGGCATGTTGCCTGTATTAAATAATTTTTTATTTGTCCCTCTTTCAAACTTAATAACACAATGAAAAAAATGATTGAACTTGCAAGGTCATATTGATGTGCCTTCACCAGTCTCTTTCATGTCTACATTGGATTACATTACAATGCAGAGCTATACCTCGATGACCATACAACATAACCCTGCTTCACAAGGTCATGATCCTCAACTGCCTACACAGGTATATGATCACCAGAGGCTCATCATTGAACTGAGGGGTTTGGGTATGATTTATATATTCTTACATCTTATAATAATGTTATTTTTCTAATTTATGAATTTGACCTCCGAATATTTTAATTATTATTTTGCAGGTTTAATCCACACCATGAGACTGCAAAGATCCTTACATATGCTATTGGAAAGTTTTGTAATGATGCATACTTGACATGGGGTGAGATTCCACAAACAGTTAGGAAACAAATTCTTAATGAGTTTAAGGTAATTATTAATTTATTATTTAAATTCAAACTATATATATTATTATTCATTTCTAATATGAGATTTTTTAAAAATAAATTCAGGATAAGTGTGTATGGCTTCCCATGCATGACAAACAGATCACAATTAATTTTGAGAAAAGGGTGAGTCATAGAATATCAGACTCCTTTTATAATTGTCGCAAAAAAGGTAGAATTCCCAAGTGGTGTAAACCAAATATTTGGGAAGATCTATGCCGACAGTGGAGTAACCATAAGTTATTTAAGAAGAGGAGCGAATAGAGATCTAGTTAAACTTTATGCTCACCTTTGTTGTTTTTCTATTATTACATATACAAGCTCAAGTACTACACTAATTCGTTTTTGTTCTAGTTCGAGACACTTAGTATTTTAAATGTAGGTGAGCAAATCAAATACTAATCATGGTGGTGTCTATACTCTTTCCTCCTTTTTTTTCTTTTAGTTATTATCAGGTTATTTCCCTAGACTATTGTATTTTTATTTGAATAAGATACTTCTTCACTAGATTTTGGGCGATGCATAATGATATTTTAATGTTTTCGTACATGAAGTCATTTTGTGCTATCATTGTTCATAGCAGATATTCTATTTTGGTTGGTATATTGCTTAATGATTACATTATTAGTGGGATGCTTCTATTATATGGGATATTTAGCAAAATTTTCTATTAATGTGTGGTCTCTAATAAGATGAACATTAGTTCGCTTGGCATTGGTAGTTTCTGGTTAAGTGTCAACTACGATGAATGATGGACAAACTTTAATTTCTTTTGTATTTCATGATAAGGAATAAGATTCAATATTCCTTACATACATGTTCATAAAGGTTGAAAATATACCCCCTAATATCACCATCCAAGATCCAAATGATTAATAATTATATTGAAAAATACTAAACATCAAATAAAATTAATGCATCTCCATAAAAAGAAGTGGAGGATGTAAAAATTGAAGCAATAATTATGTTCCAAGTTTTTTCCCTCTCAATTAAGTAATAAATTTTGAAATTAGCTATCACATTTCATTTATATAGTATTACAAAAATAATATTCTCATATTTACAAGACTAAAATAAATAATGAACACAAAAGGAGAATCATCCTTGAAGCTCATATTGAAAGGTGACTTCAGTGTGCTACAATACAAACCCCTTGACTAGCCCTTTAATATAACACAATTAAACTATATTACCTTTTTTTATATGAAACTCATTAAAATTAATAAACTTTTATTTGAGTCAAATTCAAAACTCAAAAGAAGGCTAAGTTCATATGGTCAGAAGCGTGTGAAAAGAGTTTTCAAGAGTTGAAAGATAGACTTATTTCCGCTCCAGTGTTGACCTTATCGGAAGGGACGAATGGTTTTGGTGTTTATTATGATGACTCAAGAATTGAGCTAGGTGTGTGCTTATGCAAAATGGGAAAGTTATTGCCTATGCCCCAAGGCAACTTATAATCCTTGAGAATTATCCTAGTCACGACCTTGAGTTAGTGGCAGTCATTTTTGCCTTAAAGATTTGGAGACACTATGTGTATGAAGTACATGTAGATGCGCTTACCGACCACAAGAGTTTGCAATATATGTTTAATCATAAAGATCTAAGTCTTCGCCAAAGAAGGTGGCTTGAGTTATTGAAAGATTATGACATGAGTGTTCTCTATCACCCTGGAAAAGCAAATGTGGTGGCGGATAGTTTTAGTCAGATGTCTATGGGTAGTGTCACCCATATTGAAGAAGAAAAGAAAGAGTTGGTTCGAGATGTTTAGGTGTTAAGTTAGTGGACTCCACCAGGGGTGGTGTATGGTTTACAATGAGTCTGAATCGTCTTTTGTGGCAAATGTGAAAGCCAGGAAAGGTCTTGATCCAATTTTTGCAGAATTAAAAGAGGTAGGGCTTAAGAAATCCTATGAGGCTTTCTCCCAAGGGGGAGATGGTGTGCTTATATAACAAGGTCGATTATGTGTTCCGAATATAGATGACTTGAGGGAACAAATTCTAACAGAAGCCCACAATTTGTGGTATTCTATACACCAGAGAGCCACCAAAATGTACCATGATTTATCTATTGGTGGAATGGGATGAAGAAGGATATTGCAGGATTTGTGGCTAAGTGTCCAAATTTCCAACTTGTGAAAGTTGAGCATCAGAAACGGGAGGTTTGTCCCAAATTATTAGCATTCCTACTTGGAAATGGGAAGACTTGAATATGGACTTTATTGTTGGTTTGCCTCGCATCCGGTGACAACATGATTCAATTTGGGTGATAGTAGATCGGATGATGAAATCAGCTTATTTCCTTCCTGTTAAGGTTTCCCACTAAGCGGAGGACTATGCCAAGTTATACTAGAGAGAAATGGTAAGGTTGCATGGAGTGCCTTTGTCCATTATTTCCAATCGTGGTACCCAATTCACTTCACAGTTCTGGAAATCATTCCAAAGGGGTCTTGGCACAAATGTTAAGCTTTGCACGACCTTTCATCCCTAAACCGATGGGCAAGTGGAGCGTAATTGGGATGACCATTTCCCATTGATTGAGTTTGCTTACAATAATAGTTATCACTCATAAGCCTCTGCTACTTCCATAACATGGGCCTTTGACGTGTTCCCCCATATATGTGGATTCTTAAAGAATCAATATGGCTCCATTTGAGGCCTTATATCGTAGGAGATATAGATTTCCCATAGGATGGTTTGACGTGGGTGAAGTTACCCTAGAATTGGTACATGAGGCCATAGAGAAAGTTTAACTTATAAGGAAAAGTTGAAAATGACTCAAATTCGGCCAAAGTCATATGCCAATGTGAGAAGAACGGATCTTGAGTATGATGTTCATAATTGGGTTTATTTGAAAATCTTACCCATGAAGGATGTAATGAGGTTTGGTAAGAAAGGGAAGCTTAGTCCCCGGTATATATGCCCATATTAGGTTTTTAGATGTGTTAGTAAGGTTGCTTATGAGTTAAACTTGCCGAATGAGTTGGTGTCAGTGCATCATGTTTTCCATGTCTCTATGCTTAAGAAATGTGTTGGGGATCCGACATTCATAGCTCCCCTTGAAGGGTTGGGAGTTGATGAAAGTCTTTCTTATGAGGAAGTTCCGGTAGAGGTTCTAGACCGGCAAGTCAAGAAGTTCATAAATAAAGAAATAGCTTCCATGAAAGTGTTGTGGAGGAATCAGTTGGTGGAGGGTACTACTTGGGAGGCCGAGGCCGATAGTATGTCCCAATATCCTTATTTTTTTCCTTCTACTCCTATTCTAGCTTGAGGTAAAGAGTTCCTCTTAGTTTTTCCTTATTTTGGGAGTTATGCATATTCATGAAAAACTTGTGTTTTTAAAAAATTTAGTTTATATGATTAATGTTCCTCATGTTGTTGTGCATTGAGTATAAGTTGACTATAGACTTCGGGAGATGAATTGATGAACTTGCTTTAGCTATGCTTTTTGAGAAAAATTGCATATGAGCTCCATGAGATTGTGTTGAGCATGCTTTTAGCTTGGATAAGGTAGTTCCCCCTTAAAAATGAGTAATTTTGAAAATTCATGCATATTGGGTTGATAGATGTAGTTCCTAATTCCTTATAATGCACTGAGTATGATTAGCTTGGAGATGATGTTTCCTCCATGTATATGTGCATTGCATTCATGATGGGCTAATAGAGTTAGTTTTACCCCTCTTATGATGTTTTGAGAATGTCCTAGATTGGATTCAATAGTTCCTCCTTGGTTACATGTTTTGCATTGTTAGGTTGGGTTGTTAGTTCCTCTCCTAATCTTTTAAAACTTGTTTGAATCTCATTCTAGGACGAATAATCCCAAGGGGAGATATAGTAACACCCAAAAGCGAAAGAGGGAACCATAGAGATTTCAGTTTTTCCAAGTGCCATCCATGATGGCCAACCAAGGCCCATGGGGTGAACTACGGACTGTAGGTGGGTCCGTGGATAGGCTAACCAAAAATAGTGCCCTGGCAGGAACCATGGCAAGGACCCACGAATCCTTGATGGTTCCACGACTCATGGTTACGGGAACCGTAGGTTCACCAAAACTATCTAACCACCATCGACGGTCCACTAGGATGGGCCATGGGTTAGACCACGTTCTGTTGACTGGGTTTCGTAAGTGGAAGGTCGGTGACAACTGACAGTTATTTCAGGGGCAGTTGGGTCTTTTCCTAATTAATTAGTTCCTATACTATGTTGTTTTTACGCTTTACTAAGACCCCTATATAAGTATTTTCAAAACCCAAATTAGCTCATTCACTTCATTCTTCCAAATTCACAAAAGAAAACCAAATCTCCTCTCTAAATATTTCTCTCTCTAGAAACTTTAAGAATAAGAAGATTCAACGTAGGGTTCAAGTCAAGGTCTCAATTCTTCCATTGAAGGCTAGCTTTTCGATTTAAGGTATTATAATTTTTGTCCATCGATTCCTTTCATTCATGGAGTTCTGAAATTCCTCTATTTCTAATGGTAGATTTGCCCAATGAAGTTAGGGTTTTCTTCAATTATCATGGGTTCATTGCATTATTTATTTATATGATTGAATTATGATCTCTTATGCATGAATTGTTGAAATACTATGATTTTATGATGATCTCCCCATGTACCCATGTAATCCCCGTGTTTTTTTCAAGATATGAATCATATGGTGTGGAATTTTTATCTTCAAAAGAATAGTTTTATGAAATAAAGCATGAATTGCAAGTTGTACATGTACTTATGATGAAATCTATATCTAACCCATGTTTTCTAAGCATTCATGATTGAAAGTTGGTTTTGAACCTCAACAAGTAAATTATAGACTTATGCATTTTCTTATGAAATCTATGCAAATATTTTAAGGGTGCATTGAGAGGAAAGTACCAATGATGATGTTGTTTTGTGAAAAAATATTCTCATAAACACATAATAGCTTGATGTGAAAGGTTTTCTCACCTAATTGAATCAAAGAGTAAGAGCTATCCTAATGAACTTTCTTGGAGTTGTTTTCCAAGGGCACCTTTCAATGATTAATGAAGTCAAGTAAGAAATGACTATTCCATGGGATTAATACTTAGTACCGAGAGGATATTGATAATTTGATGGAAGATCTCCAGTAGCCAAGGTCGGGTTTCTAGAAACAAACTCATGAGATGTGAGCTCCTCCGCTAGAAGAGGCTGGGTTTCTTGTAGAAATCTCCTTATCCCTTAACTTTGTGCCCCCATAGGTTGATTCACTAGTGGATCCACTTACCCTAGAAGTTCATGTCTCTACCTTGGCAAGTAGGACAACCCTTTTTGGTGTGGGAGACATTGGGGGATCATGTTATAGCTCACATGGTCTCTCTGTTGGTTAAGGCTAATTCCCCACAAGTAATAATGAACTAAGGTTACTTCAAGAAGTATCGCATATGAGTTCAGAGGTTTTAAAGATGAAGTTACCTTGCATTGACCATGATTTATTACTTATGTTTTCTAACTCTTCTGTATCATGTTTTAGCTAGGTCAATTGCATGTCATGAAATGAAATGTCCCTTTTAGCATGATTTAAATATTTTATGCATGGCTATCATACTTGGTACATTATTTTGTACTAACGCATACTCTTGCCTACAATTCCCCCAAATGTAGGGTTTGACATTTTGGGTCATCAACTTCACGGCTAGAGGTTGACTTGAGGTATTCCGAGTTTTGGTGAGTCCTCATGCTTTGAGGTTGGAATTTCATTGTTATAGTTTCTTTCATGTATTTCTGTTTTGGACATGAAATAGGTGCTAGGCCCAATTTCATTCTATTGTATTAGATGGCTACGATGTGACAAGTGTAATAGACTTTGGCTTCGCTTTTATAAAATGTTTTGTACTTGGACTATTGTTTTACTCTATTGTTCTAATTCTATGTTATGTAAGATAAGGGGCTTGTGTGGAGTCCTTCGGGGCTCTATACGCCATGTTACATCTAAGGGATACCCTTGGGTCGTGACAAGGTTAAGTTGGGGGGGGAGGAGTGGATGAGTCTTTGATTTGATCTCATTTGAGGCTTGTTTAGTTCAATAAATAGCATTCTAAATGTCTTTTATTGTCCATATATGATGATTTATTGATGTTCTGTAGCTATGAAGGATCAAGGATAAGACAAGAATGAAATCACACAATAAGAGGCAAAAACGTGAAGTTGATGCTCGCCAAGAGGCACTTCGTGACTCGGCGAGTGTGTCGAACCTTACCGAAAATGATAGAGTGTTGGACTAAAATGCTCAAGGCATGTCGGTGAAAAGATGGGCTAAATGGCATGCAGCCAAACTCTGTCTGGAAGATGACAGTTGCTCACAAAAAAATGACAGAACATTGGGGCTAAATTGAAGGCCAAAAAGGTGAGCTTGGGTGATGATCGATGAATCACTGAATGTGAACGACATGATCCATCGTGCTCACCAAATACGGTTTAAACACAACTATCAAGTGGCTAGAAGTAGATTTAGTTGGCGACTCACTGAATGAGTCGGCGAGCCCAACTAACATTGCTAACTAGGTCATTAATGAAATCTTGGCTAGGTTTTGGGAAAAATATAAATAGCCAAAAAGAGAGAAAAATAAATCTCTGATCATACATTTTGGATTCGAAACTTTGTGAAATTTGTGTATAATAGAACTTTCTATTTTCTTGAGTGAGAACCAAGCTTGTAACCCATCTTTTTGGTAGAATGCAGAAGTGGATCTCCTAAATTGAAGTTTTAAATCAACAATCTGATATTTGAGAATATTTTTGGCATATTTTATTTTACATTTTACATGATTGGCTGAAACCACTATTTTTGGGGTGTGCAAATGGAATTCGGTTTTAATTAAATTGGTGGAATAGTATGTATTGCTCTATTTTGTTTTGATTTTTACGAATTTTTAATTGATTATCATGTGTTAATGTAACACCTCAGAAGATAGAAAGTCTAAAGGAAAATGATAGTGCATAAATCTGTCTAAAAACTAGTTTTTCGAGTCCATACTATAGATAGTGGGAAGTTTTACGGGCCGTTGGAAGGAAACGTAGAACTAGGGGAGATTTTGTTTTTGTAAAACTATGTTTCAGTACCTCATTTGATGGTTGACCAGGACGGACTTTCAACCTTTATATGAGTCGTAGATAGATCTCGTAGGTGAGTTCCAGACTTAGTGAAATTTTGAGGGTTAAGTTGGTTTCTACCGTTTGTGTCTATAGTCCGTATGAAGACCTACGAGTCGTTGACAGGTTTCTTCAAAGTTGGTCCAATTTTAAAAGTTTCTATAATTTTCTGTCGTTGACTAGTACGGACCGTAGGTCCAAACCATAGAAAGGGGTAGGCAGTTATTTTAAGGGGCTTTTAAGTGTTTTTCCTAAGTGATTAATGCCTTAACTAGATCGTTTTGGTCCTAATCCTAAGCTATATATAAGTCTTTTAAGCCGTAAAACTACCGATTCTAAATCATTCATTAAACCCCTAAATACTCTTCCAATTCACCTCCTCCAAATTCCCTCAAATTCAAGGAAGAGCAACTGAGGGTTTCAAGCACCAAGATATCAAATTCACATAGAAATTGGGCTTTGAACTCTATGGTATAAAATAATTTACTTATGGAGTCATTTCCTCTATAGGGTTTCTAAAATCGTAATTTTTACAAAGTAGATTCTCAAATTAAAGTTCAGATTTTATTCAATCTTCAAGGGTTTTTTTCAATCATGATTCAATCAATTGTTTTCTATATTTTTATGCATGAATTGAAGTAATTATATGTTTTTTTAAAAGTTTAATTTACATGAACCGATGCATGTCCATGATTTTTAGACTATGATCATATAATGAAGCTTATGAACTATGAAAGATTAATTTACGAAGATACGCATGTTCTTTTAGGAAATTGATATAAATGATTTGAGGATGCTTTGAAAATAAAGCATTAATGTTGTTTTGAAAGGTTTTCTCACATACTACTAAGAACATGATTGTGGAAGAGTTTTCGTAGAAAAGAATTCATAAGATTGAAAGGCTTTCTCAACTAAGTTGAATCAAAATTAAGGAGCTATTCTAAATAAAATTTAGCTTGGAATGATTGTTTAGTTGTGTCTTTCCATGGATTATGAGGATGAATAAGATTAATGACTATTTAGTGTTATTTTTGTATTAGCACTGAGAGGATATTTAGATGGAGGCTCTCTCGTTAGTAAAGGTTGGGTCTCTAGTAGCAATCTCTTTATCCAAAAACTATGTGCCACCATAGGATGATTGTATCAGATAGACATTAGCTAGCGGATGCACTTTAACTCAAACTCATGATTCTTACCTTGGCAAGTAAGGATATATCTTTTCGGTGTGGGATAGACACTAGATTCCATATTATATCTCACATGGTCGATGTCGGTAACATGGTAAACTTCCTTCAATAATAGACTAAGGTTACTTCTAAAGTATCTCTCGAGTGATTTAAGGATGTTCATCTTGCATTGCCCATGATTATGGTTTATGTTTTCTAACCCTTTTATCTTATGATTTAGCTTGGTCATTACATGTCATGTAAAGTCCTTTTTGACATGATATCATAACTCTTATGCATTGCTATCATACATAGTACATTCCATGTCCTAATGCATACTTGTGCCTACATTGTTTCACTAATGTAGGGTTAGACGCTCCTAATTCTCATACTTGTGGCTAGTTGATCTTTTGGTGTTCAAGGATTGGTGAGTCCTTCTGAGGACCATGACACGTTTATAACTTTTTGTCATTTCAGTTTTTAGACTTGCATTTGATGGATGGGTTAGGTCCAATCACTTCTTTTGATTTAATGGATGACTTATTGACACTTATGTTAGACTTTTACTTTTGTCAAACTCCTTTTATGATATAAGACCGTTTCTTTGAAATCTCTATTTCTATTATGGTGTATGATGTATGCTAATTGGCTTGTGTAGGGCCTCTTTTGTTTATATACACTATGTTACACCCAGGATATACTTTGGGTTGTGATAGTTAATATATGAATTGAGATTGCAAACTTAATTCAACTTTAGATCTTCATTTATTTCTTAAGACAGAGTATATGAAGTGGTAATTGATTTAATTCTTGCATATTAGTTTGGAATTCCTTCTTTACTTGAGAAAGAAATTTGGAGTTTCACCTCTAAATGCTACACTTTCTCGAGAGAGAAGATATATGTTAAGGTAATGAGTTCTTTAGTAAATTATACATAGAAATGTCCGAGAGGAATTCTTATTATAATCATGTTGTGATTGAGAAATGCAATATGTGTTTGAGATAGACCCAACCTATCCATGTGAATCAAGGTTATTGATCAACCAATTTGATCCACCTTTTGGAATTGATACCTACTTCCGTGCACTCCTAGATTGTCACTCCGTTGGGTTGCTAAACACTCATTCTAGTTTATTTTATTGAAGTTGGTTGATAAACAAATCTTAATTTGATATTTGAAATTTATTCACCTTTGTTACCATCTATCTACAATGAATTAGGACACAAATTGACTTTGCATTGAATTCTTTCATATACCACTCCAAGTGGTACTTGACCCCGACCTCATATATTGGGTAATTAGATTGTTAATGACTTCTTATTGTTTAATGGTTTACAGGTAATTTGAGCACTATCACTCTGGCTACCAAATGAAAGGCCACAGGCTCAAGGGGCTATCTAATGATAACAATATCTGAAAAGGTTGAAATTTTACAAATGTATCAAAGAAAACCTATTATCACCTTCTAAATGAAACAAAACCTATTATTTCACTTCAATAACATACAGAACATGTTCTAGACCAAGATACCACACATGGATTATATGTAAGAAATTCTCATATAGTCTAATTAATATGGATCAATTCTACTATCAAAACAAACATGGTAATTTCAAATAAAAAATATGAATAAACTATATACAGAGGTGTTATCTTAATTGTTGGGCTCTATGGAGTTTTCATGATTGTAAAAGTAACATAAAATAAGTAAGTCTGTTTGGTTCACAAATGCACTGTACGAAGAACCTGAATTCTCAGCAAGATCATTAATGAATAAAAATAAGTGTGCAATAGTCAAGGAATATATGATAATCATTTTGGTTATTTTCTTCTTTTTCTTCTAATTCATCTTCTAATTGCAATTTTTCTTTAAATTTATTTATCTCATTTGCTAATTTTGTTTTTTGTCCTCTTTCTTTTTGTTTCATTTCATACATTTCTTTTAACATTGCCAACTCTTTTTCTAGTTCTATTATTTTAGTATTTTTTACTTCTTCTAATTGTTGTACTTCCTTTTTTGCTTGTTGTTTTATTCTTTCAATTTCCATTTTTCTATCTATTTCTTCATTTTCTTTTGTTATTCTTATCAAAGCAGTTAAACTATCTTCTAGTTTTACCATTTCTTTTTCTAACATTAAACTTATATTGTCACCTATTTTCTTGTATCTTCTTCCTAGATTAGAAAATATTATCTTTATTTTTAATCCGTCATAGTTTTCATATGTTTTTTCATCTATTGCGTATTCTTCCTTATTCATTTATAGATTGTGTTGAAGTTTATATTCTAAACTTTCTATTTGTATTTCTAGATATAAAATAGTTTTTCTCTGTGCTATTATAGATTTTTTACAAATTCCTGCGAATATATTATTGTTAAGTCTACTTTGCCTATGTGCTAATTCTTGTCTTTTTGCTATAATTATTTCAGTAAGTTTTTGTCTATATTTGTTATTCTCGTTATTCATTGTATTTTTAAATATTGAATATATTTATATTCTATTTTAGATATATTATCTATTAATTAATTTAATTTGTCGTTATCGATTTTTGTGATATTGAGTTGTTTATATTCCAGATATAATTTGTTTAATTTTCTTCTTAATTTTCTTATCTTTCTAATAGTATGATTCTTCTTATATTTCTTTTCATTCATGGCGCTCTGATACCATTTTTCGGTGCGGAACTAGTACTTGAGGGATTCATGGAAGTAGTAGTATGGTAGGTGAGTAATTTATTTTAAAGAGTAATTTATTTTAAAGATTTTATTATAATATTCTTTTGCTAAGTGTCTTAATCTTGATATTACTTTAATATTATTTTTTGGGGGTGCGGAATTCATGGTAAAGTGTAATAATATTTATTGTAATATTCTTCCGATAGTTGTTTTAATCTGAGTATTTCATTAATATTATTTATGATATATTCTAGATATAACATATCTTGGGTTATTTGGTACATAAATAGATTTTCCTCCATTAATTGTTCTAATAGTTTTATATTTTTCATAGATCCTGTCCAATATCATATATTCGTAGTTCATTTTAATCTGAATTTATTTCTAAATCATACAATTCTATTCTTTCGAGGTCTAAATCATGTAGGTTTATTTCATACCATTCTTGGTTTAATATATCTTCTGATTCGTTATCATTAAATATTTTTTCCCATATTATTCTTCTTAATTCAATTATTTCTATATTTTTAAGTATATATAAGATTAAAGTTTCATAGTTTTTTATTATTTCATCATGCACATATGTAGTCATGTTCTTTTTCATGCAGGTTTTATTTTCAATTATTCCTTCCTATCATATTCATAATTGATTAAATTTATATTAGATCATTATGAACTAGATTATTTGTTTATCATGTGCTCCTGTCACTACTAGCATCGTACTTTAGCGGATGCTTCTTCCTTATCAGCGCCTCAACTTTGTTTACTCCCCTAAATAGCTTTCCTTGCCTACCGGTTTCAACATTAGGATGGAATAGTATAGAAGTTTTCTCCCTGTTTCCAGTGTGCTAATAAACTAGAAATCATGATTCAAATAATTCTAATACATAATAACTAACATAAACTTATTCAATCATATATATGATATTCAGGAATATATGAAATTAGTTCTGCGTATTTTTTGAACAATATACCTTTTCTTCTTGCTTAGCCGTGCTATCTGAAATATCTGATTGGATTTCACATTTATCCATTAACTTTTAAGTATTTAGTATCTTGAGAGAGTGGTTTTTTATGAAAGCTTTTATTATGTTAGGCGTGGCCTACCTTTTCATTTACATATACCTTCTTTTATATAGAAAGGAAGTTCTTACTTTACAATCCTTCTTAATACTACACGTACACCTACTACTTAATAATGTAACTAATATATAATATAATATAGTATATCTACATTATGACATATCTACCTACTTTATGACACAATGACACACTTTATGACTTTTTACGTATATAATACACCTACTTTATGACACACTTTTATGACTTTTTACATACTAATACTATTTACTTTTGCCATATGTCTTCTTTTTCTTCATCTTTATCTTCTCATCATCTTCTTATCTTATCTTTTAGGCTTCCGTCTTTATCTCTTATTCCAGCTGGACGTCTGGAATTATATTATCTTCTCTGTTGCATTTCGAACATATGTAGTCAAGGTATTTGTGACCAATTAGCTTGCAATATCTGATTAATAACTCTGCCGAAATAAATCCTACTTTTAGTGCACATCTTGTAGGTCGTTATTCTGGCTTAAGTAATGATAAAATTCATCTCTGGACTTCATCCATATCTGCTTTCCTTAGCTCTCTTGAATTGGAATAAATCATTAACTGATCTCTTGCATAGTAGCTCCATATAGCGTTTCCGTTTAAATATTTATTTGCTAGCTCTGGTATAATGGTTGATATACCAATTATTCTCTTATTGGCATAAAAACTGGGTATCTCGCTTTTTTGTATCTCTGGTTGTTGTTCGATATCTTCCGGTATTATCATATCATTTCTTAGTCCTATCTTTACCACTTGTATCGGAGGTTTTATTTTCTCGTATAATATCTCTGCTGTTGCCGTATAAAATTTTACATAGAATAAATTTCCCTTAGTAACTCTCTTATATGTAATAAATGCTTTATGTAGTTCCGGTATTCCACTTAGTTCCTCTCCGTCATATGTATATACTGTATTTAATAGTCCATAGTTGTAACATGTCCTTACTAAGTTGGCGTTAGTTTTCAGTTGTGCAATAAGTTTACTATAACCTTGTAATTTTTGGGTTAAATAATCCTGGTTGGGTTCTTGGGTTGTATTAGATCTGGGTTTAAGGTTTAAAAATGTTTGGCTTTGTATATATTTTCTATATAGGTTCGCGTAATATGGTTATATGTTCTTTTGTCATGGTGTAGGCTATCCATTTATGTAGAAGTTTGTGGTTCTATAGTTAATGTGTTTTTTGGCGTTAGCCTCGGGGTAAATGGTTTTGAGAATAACTGGTTTAAGTTTGAATTCTTATGTTTTTCACTAACTCGTTGGCTTGTACATGCAGCTATACTTAAACAAATGTTATGGGTTTTTAGGTGTTTCCCAACGTCACCTTTTAGCTCTGGATTTTTTCTGTCTTTCGATCGACATAGCTCCGCATTTTTATAGTGATGCTGCTGACTTATACTAGCTTTAGACTTCAGATTATCTTTATTAGTCTTTAGCTTTTGTATCTCGTTGTCCATACTATCCACTTTTGTACAAAGTGTAGTAATGACTTTTAGTATCTTTTCAATTGTATGTTCTTCCTCAGTCTCAATCTGAGTAGCTTTGTTGTGATAGGTAATCTGCATTAACATTCTTATCAGTTTTTATTACTTCAATTGTAAATGTAAAATTTAATATATTTAATACCAATCTCCTTATTTCTTTTGTTGTTACCAAATCTTGTATTTTTCTTATTAGCCACCATTTTACTTGTGTATTATCTGTTCTTATAATAAATTCATTATATACAATATATGGTTCAAATGATAATAAACATTTATATACCGAATATAATTTTTTTCCTATTTATTTCCATCTTATTTCTGCATTAGTAAATGTTCCTGAATAATATCTACAATGATGTTCTATTTTTTCTTCTCCATACCTGTATTTTAATCTTCAACCGTAACTTTTTTCACTGGCATCTGATTCTACTATATAAGTAATTTTTTTATTTTTATCCGAAAAATATAGTTTAAGTAGGCTCTTACATAATAATTTTACTTTTTGTATTTGTGTTTGTTCTTTTTTATCAAACTGGTATTCTATGTCTTTCTTTAATTTTTGTTATAATGATTTTAAATTCTCTGCTAATTTTGGTATGTATTCTCTTACTTGATTTACTAGTCCTAAGAATGATTGTAATTTCTTTTTTGTGTCTAGTAGTTCATTTGAGTTAATTATTTTTTGTACTATATGTGTTTGCATTTTTATTCCATTTTTATCGATCTATCTGTATTCCTAGGAATTCTATTTGGCTTTTCATTATATCTGCTTTCTTTTTACTTAAGCTTATGCCAGAATATTCTATGATATGTATGACATTTTCTAATAATGTTATGTGTTCATCTTGGGTTTTGGAATACAATAATATATCATCAATATATACTACACAATTTTCTAGTTGTTTAAAATAGTTATCCATAAAGTGTTGATAGCTACCTGGTGCATTTTTATATCCAAATGGTAATACATTCCATTCATAAAATACTTGTGGTACTGTAAATGCCGTAAGTTTTTTAGATTCTTCTTCTAACTTTAAGAGGTAAAATCCTGATTTGCAGTCAAATTCACTAAAATAATTATATCCTTGTATTTGTCTTATTTTTAATATTTTATTTGGTATCGGGTAATTATATGTTTTAATTTTTGCATTTAAATTTCTATAATCAATAATCATTCTACTTTTTCCTCTTTTTTGTTCACTATGTTTATTTACTATAAATGTTTGGCTTGTATGCTTGCTATTGCTTTCTTGTATGTAACCTTTTTCTAGTAATTCACTTATATGTATCTTAAATTATGTTAAATCATTAAAATTATCTTTTAATGGTTTTTGGGTTATTTTACTATTATTATCAATTAATTCAATTTTTATTTTTGTTTTATGTTTTTCCCATCCTTGTAAAGGATCTTCACTATATAATAATTCTAACTTATCTTGGATTATATTTACTTTATCTATAGAGAATATAATTAATTCTATCTTGGGGTCTTCCTCTTTTATATTTTCTAATTTTTGTGTAATTTTTTCATTTCCTTTTATCCATTCTGTTGTTTTTCGTTTTTTGTTATTTACTCTTTTTGCTACATTTTTTTGTTTACACGGTGTTGTGAACCACCAGTGTGTTTTTATTATTATATGTGGGTATAATTTTTCTAAAAATGGCGTTCCTAATAGCATATCTTTTGTAGTCAATTCAAAGTTATATATTTCTTTTATAGTTAATATCTATCCCATATTTGTATTTTTATATTTTTTGTCTTATATGTGGTCATGCTTCCTTCATTATTAAATCTTGTTACTAATATCGGTGTTTTTAATTTTTCCCACTTATCTTCTGGTAAACAATTATATTTACATGTAGTAGCTTCTGCTCCTGTATCTATCATTGATGTATAATATTTGTTGTAATATCCTTCTATTATTATCTTTGCAAGTATATATATTTTCATATTTTTATCATACTAAAGTCCTTTTTATTATTACTCTTTTATTTTCATAATTTATTATTAACTGTTTGTTTTCTAGATTATATGGTTTTACGTGTTCTAGCCATTTTATTCCTAAAGTGATATTTTCATCTCCTTGATATATTTTAAATTTTATTACTATTGGTACGCCTCCAATGATTATTTCCTTTTCTGTAGTTTCTTCGGTATACATTAATGCTTTTGGTAGTTCGGGGCATAATTGTTCAGTAGTTATTATTTCATCTTCCGTCACTAATTCTCTTGTAATATAGTTTTCTTCTAATCCTGTATTTATTAATATTAAATATTTTCGTTGTTCCATTATTCCCGTTATGTAGTAATGATGTGGCTTTATTTCTTCTTCCATTGATTTTTGTGGGGTTTTATCTATTCTTCTTGAGGTACTCATTTTTTATGATATTTGGGGTATTTCATTGTTTATTCTTTTTGATGTACTTAGTCTCTCTTTTACTATTTCTAAATCTTCTTCTATATCAATTTGATTATAACTATAATCATTACTATCTATGACTGTAACTACCCTTTCAAAAGGATTTTCTATTTTTATTTTATTTATTTTATTTTTTGCTGTTATTTTATGTTTTGTTGTTAAAACATATAAGTTTTTACATCTAGCTGTAAATATTTTACTTCCTGGGGCTAGTTCTATCCCTGACATTTTTCAATATAATACTAGCGATTTATCTATGTTTTTGTCACTTATTGCTACTGAGTAGTTACCACTTATTATAAATTTAAATTTTTGGTATATAAGGTTACCTTTTACTGCACTTATTATACTTTTTTCTATGGGTTGTATAATTCTATCATCCGCTAAGTATATTTCTATGGGTGTATCTATTCCTTTTCTAAAACATGCTTTTATTAGTATTTCTGTTCCTCCTAAATGTACATATTTAATTGGATTTTTAGCTTTAATATCTTGTATTTCTTTATTTATTATTTGTTTATTTATTATAGGTATTTTAGCCTTTCCTTTGGTGTATTTTCAATCTATGATATGTTCTCTTTGACTTACTACATAATATTCTTCTTTTTGTCGTTTAAACCAATTTCTTGTTGTTGGTATTTCGAATATTTTTTCTACGCTTAGGTCTAATTCTTTTTCTTTTATTTGTTCAAATATATTATTATCAAGTATTATTTTTTGTTCTGCCGATTCTTCATCTTGATATTTTTCTTTAGTTATTATTTGTATATCAGTTTCAGTCATTGATATCGTATTCATTATCTAATTCTATTACTGGATTATTTTCTTCGTTTTCTAATAATTCATATATACTATCTTTACTTTCTAATTCATAATCTACGTACTCTATTTGCGTATATTTTTCATCGTCTCTTATTATTTCTGATATTTGTTTTTTCTTTGGATTTTTAGGTAATTTACAATCTCTAGCTATATGTCCTAATTTTCCACAATTATAACAAGTACATTCCGTTAGTTTTGTTTTTGGTCTATATGGTCTTTTGGTTTTGTAGTTTTTTACATAGTATCTTCTTCTTGGTTTTTTATATTTATATTTTGATTTGTATTTTTTATTATATTTCTTTCTATTTTTATAATACCTATCCGTACAACCAAATTGAGGTGCTTTTTTATTTTTGCAACATGCCAAGTTTTTTACCAATATTTTTTCCATTTTTATTTCTTCTTTGTGTTTTTCACATAGTTCCATGAACCATCGTTGCAAGAATTTCATTCTAGCTCCTAAGGTGTCTGTTAATTCTGCTTCATTCCAATTTTTTATTATTTTTGAATTAAAAGGTTCTGGTAATTTTGTAAAATATAATTTTCTTATTTCTTTACTTTCTTCTGTGCTATATGTTCCTTTATAATAGTATTCTCTAAATGCACATGTATATGCATCTATGTAACACATATTACATATTGCTAATTTTTTCATTAGATTCCAATTTATGATTTTTTCTTTATTTTGTTCTTCTACCTTTGTTGTCATACTACTAAATTCATTTCTTATAGCTACTTCGTATTTATATAATATTTCCATAGTTGTAGTAGCTAATTCGCCATTAGATTTTTTATTACTTCTTAGAGTTTTTAAACTTTCATCTGATAAATTTTGTAGCCATAATTTTATTGTTCCTATAAGCGTTCTTTATATATATCCTGGTGTCTCTATTATTACTATTTTGTTATTTATTAATTGTTTTGATATATATCGTATCCATAATTGGATTGTTTTATTTATATCTGCTACACAGTCTAAATCTAAAAAATCATGTCGTTCAGTTATTGGTTTAGGTGTCCATTTTTTATTTAATCTTTTATCCCATATAGTTTTTTCTCTATCATATTGTCCATGGTTTGTATCATAATATTTTAGATTTTTTGGGTTTTTTATTCCTGATGTACTAGGTTTTTCATCCATGTCTATGTCTCCTGTATTTATTTCTAAATTCTTTGTTTTATCTATGTTTGCTAAAAGTTCCGTATATGTTTCGCTGAGGAATTCATAGTGTGGTAGGTGGTAGTGTGAAATTCATATACTTATGAGGAATTATTTTTGGTAGGGGAGGAATACTTTTGGTAGGTGAGGAGTTCATGCTTTTATGTTTTTATACTATTAATTTTTACTAAAACTTTTATTGTAATATTTTTTGGCTAAGTGTTTTAATCTTGATATCTCTTTAATATTATTTATGATATATTCTAGGTATAACATATCTTGGGTTCTTAGGTACATATATAAATTTTCTTTCGTTAATTGTATTGAAGAGTTGAAGTTCGACTACAATATAAAAGAGTAATAGAGCTTGATTTAAAGAAGGAGTTTTAGTTGAAGTAGAACTCCAGGTCAAAAGAGTTTGAATCAGTGGGGAGTTTGTACATGTGTTAAATTAAAGAATTGAAGTTTGACTACAACACAATAGAATCTAAGGGTTTGATTTGAACAAGAAGTCTAAAGAGTCAAGGATTTTGAATTGAAGGAGTCTTGCTTGAAGTAAAACTCTAAGTCAAGAGAGTTTGAGTCAATGTGGAGTTTGAAGTTAAGACCAAATCTCTGAAGAGTCGTGCTTATATAGAATCAAAGTCGTTCAGAATATTCGGGCACTTATAAAGTAAACAATAATTGGAAAATTGACTTCAAAAATGTTTTAATTGAAGGAACACATCAAATAACCTAGTAACATTAAACAATTCATGCATTGTGAATTTTTCTTTGTGATTGAGTTTTGATGTAATATTAGTTTAGTGAGTTATTAAATAAATTAGAAGTGTTGCTTCAAGTTGGGATTACTCGAAGCATTGGGAACACATACCTTGAGAGGTATGTGTTGAAGTTTAGGAATTAGAGTTAATTTTTAGGATTGCAAGAGTTATAATCTAAATTCATAACTTGAAGTTTAGGATTTACAGTTAGTCCCTAGGATTGCAAGAGTTGTAATCTAAATCCATAACTTGAAGTTTAAAGTTAGTTCCTTAGGTTAGAGATTTTGCAATCTTAAATTGTTGAGGCTCACTAATTTAGTGAAGTTAGAGTTACATCTTGTAGAGGTATATTTCATGGTCTTTTACACCTTTTGAGTTGTGTATTTTCCACGTAAAAGTATTGTGTTTTTACTTGTTACTCTTACTTCTTAGCTAAAAACATTAGACAACCCATTTCACTAGTAGTTTGATTTAGAGTAAATTATGCAAAATATCAATTGGTATCAGAGAAGGTTTTCTAAAAAAGGGACAAAAAACTCGAATATGTCATCAAACTTTGAGAAGATGCTCATTTATATTATTTTTTTTATAATTTTGGCTCATCTATGCTATTTTTGTTTGATAAAAGGCTTATTCATACCATTTTTTATTAACTGAAATGGCATAGACGAGCCAAACTTTTAACAATATATATAGATGAGTCTTTTCTGAAAGTTGATGGCATATTTGAACCTTTTTCCTTAAAAAAAATGATTTAATTGGTGACCACGTATAGAAAAAATGGTTTTGCAAAATCGAAAGTATATTTTCCGTTAATAAATAATGACATGAATGGATTTTTTCTCAAACAGAAATGACATAGATGAGATAAACTTCAACATATGGCATATATGAGTCTTTTCTCAAAGTTTGATGACATATTTGAGTCTTTTCTCAAAAAAAAAAAATTAAAAATTCAAATAAACTTTCACATTACTAATCTTCTTTTTCTTTTGGTTAATCATATCACGATATTTGAAGTTAACTATGCGAATTTACACACTTTGATAGCTAGGGCCTAATTAAATCTATATATAATTATAGACAATTGAATTTGCATATATAATTATTGGCAATTAAATTCGCGTCAGTAAAATAATAATCAATATTACAAAATATTGCAACAACCATATTTATTTAATTTCAAATATGAGTGTTACAATCAATCATTTGATTTGTCTTTTTCAAATATAAAATCAAGGACTTGTAAGCATGATATTGATCATAAAACTCTAACTTGTTCTTGACATACACTTGTATCCAAAGTATTTTGATTTTGTTCTTGAACTTGTATCTTATAGAAATATTTGTGATGTTTGATCCACGAACTTCCTCTGGCTTTTTGTTAGAATTTTGGTGTGATGTCTGAATCATGAGGACCTCTATTTATAGTTGTAGAATATAGGAGTTATGATAAGAACATCCTTTCTTAGGCTCATCATCAGATTCAAGTTACATGGTGGAGGAAAGTTATGAAAACGGGTTTCCTTTGGTCAATCAAATTTAAGTAACATGATGATATTTGATTGGCCAGAAAATGTCACTTGTACACGTGACACATTTTTATTTGTCTTTGATTGGGATAGGCATGTAATTCCATTTTTACACATGACATGATTCTATTGGCTTCTTCATTTGACTTGTCGTGACACGTGGCACCAATTTGGACCTCTAGGATGAGATGCCATTGGGCGTAGCAAACTTAGCTTCAAGTCAAATTAAATTAGCTTGTAATTAAGTTCATATTTATTAGATTCAAATAATTAATCCAATTATATTAATCAACAATATTTATTTAGATGAGTATATCTTGAATCTAATACAATTAAAATCTCCAACAAATTTTAAATGTTACAAAAGTCCCCTTCTTCAACTCTTCTCGAGATATTTTATCTTTTAAGGACTAAAATTGAAGTAGTAACTTGATACTTTAATTGTAATATTAAAAAAAACATAGAGCAATATGGGTACATTTTTGAATTAAATAATTTTTAATTTTTTTTTTGTAATTCCGTGATGAGAAATAGAGGCTTGACTTTGTTGAGCATTACATGCTAAATATCATCCCTTTTTCCTTTGTTGTTTTTGTTCATTAGTGTTGCCTTGAAAGGTAACTTACAAAGGTACCACTTCATAATTTGCGGTCAAGAATTATAATGAATCCTTTCTCAGCCTATCAATTGAAGAAGAACATGCCCCTCTATTGGGTCTATAAATATGTGTATGTTTAAAAATATTTCGACAAAAATCATAACATCTCTAATAGTAGATTTGAGTCTGCAAGGTATATTTTTTCTCTCTTCTTTTTTATTTTTGTTACTCTCTGTTGTTGTAGGTTCATGGAAGCAATATTTACATTTTCTGGAGATAGGTTACATAATTGAGAGTTTTTGATCACAACACACGAATTTGATCTTGAGGTTTGAAGGGATGCGTTTAATGTTTCCGCCTTAAGATCATACTATTGAGGCTTTATGAGATCCCTGATATTTGAGCATAAGATATGAAGGGATGTGTTAAACGTTTCCGTCATGCGACAACACATTTTGAGGCTATATGAGATCCTGAATATTTAAGCATACGGTGTGAAGAAATATGTCCGTCTGAGATTTCAAATTTGAGTTTTTGTGAGATCTCAAATACTTGAGTTTAACGTGTGAAGGAATGTGTTTAACACCCCCCATCTTGAGATTATAAATTTGAGGTTTTATGAGATCCTGAATATTTGAGAATAAGGTGTGAAGAAATGTGTTTAACGACTCCAACATAAGACCACAAATTTAAGGCTTTATGAGATCTTGAGTATTAAAGAATAAAATGTGAAGGGATGTGTTTACCGTCCCTACCTTGAGATCACTAATTTGAGTTTTATGAGATCTTGAATACTTGAGTTTGAGGTGTGAAGGGATGTGTTTAACGTCTCCGCCTTGAGATCATAATTTGGAGGCTTCATGAGATCCCAAATATTTAAGCATAATGTCTGAAGGAAAACAAATTTTCCACCTTGAAGCATAAAAATTTGAAGATCCTTTTAAGAATATATCCAAGAAAAGACCAGCTTAAGGTGCAAAGAGGAAAATTTTGTTCACCTTAAAAATATGAAACCTTAGAAATCTTTTCAAAGATAAATCCATGAAAAGGCCAGCTTAAGGTGAAAAAGGACAAATTTTCTCACCTTAGGACATGAAAATTTAGAGATAAATTTATGAATCAACCCATGGAAACGTCATCTTAAGATGCAAAGGGCAATTTTGTTTTTTCCCCAACTTAAGAAAACTAAATTTAAAGGAAATCTTCCGGCGCAAAAAGATTGATACTCATCTCCATCATAAGAAAGATAAATTTAAAGGTAATTTCATGCCACAAAGGGATAAATAGTCGTCACTGCCTTGAGAAAGGTAAGGCTTGAAGACTAGGTGGATTTGCTAACTTCAACTTGCATATTTGGAGGATTTTGAAGACTTCTACATGCATATTTGGAAGATTTGATGACTTCAACTAGCCGAGTTGGAGGATTTGAATACTTCAACATGCAGACTTGAATAATCTGAAGACTTCAACCAACATACTTGGAGAATTTGAAGTCTTTAATTAATAAACATGGAGGATTTAAAGAGTTAATTCACATCCTTATAAGGTTTTAAGAATTCAATTTGAATACTTGTCTAGTTTGAGACCCTAATTTGCAGACTTGAAGAATTTGAAGATTTTAGTTTACAAACTTAAAGAATATGAAGATTTGAAATTATGTTGGAGATAATTTTATTTCATAGGGGTTTTCCCCATCAAGCCATAAATAATTGGTGTAAGTCTGAAGTTTGGTTAAAGAGTAGTGATAGCCTTAACTTTCATGTGAAAGATTAAGTGGGATTATGTATTTTTTGATATCCATGCGACAAAACTTAGAATGTAACTTTAAGCGCCTACGTACCCCAGTGAAGAGAATCAAGTTATCAAACAGTGATGATTTAGTGTGTGTCCTAAATTTTTCATAGGCCGTCTCATTAAAGATTTTCAACCTAACAAACATTTTTTAAGGTGTCATGCAGAGTTTATACTCATGTAGGACAAGAGTAACAAGCAATTTATGTTGTGTAACACCTCGAAAATTGGAAATTTAAAAAGGAAAGAGAAGTGCAGAAATTCTTCTGATACAATGGTCTACGAGTCCCATCTACGAACCATAAAAGGTTCTGTGGGCCATAGAAGGTGATTTGTAAAATATGAGATGAGTTTGGAAATTTTACATTATTAATGTTTGACCTATGAGTTGACACGAAAAACCATAGGAACTTGGGCGAGTCATAGATGTCTCTTGTGTAAAGGATTCAGAGATTTGGTTAAGACCTCAGTCTTACCGAAGGTTTTGATTGGTTTACTTGGCTCTACGGATCACTTGGCTGTCTTGTAGAACTGATCTGGACTTAGTAAAATTTTGGACTTGAACTTGTGTTCTACGGATAGGGTCTATGGACCATAGGAATTTAGATGGACCATAGAAAGTTCTCGTGGAAAGTAAGGTGAATTTGTTGGGTTCGAAAATGATTAGGGCGTCATGCGGAAGCTTACGATTGCAAATCATAAGGTGATTAATTAGACGACACATAAAACTATATTAAAAGACATAATATTATTATATGATATGACCAGTTGACCTACATAATTTAAAACTAATAAAAAGACATTTAAATTGTAGAGAGTAAAATCTCCCTATAAACAGAAATCTCTAAACGACTACATTGTGGATTTTATTGTGTTATACTATGAGAATAGGGATCTTCAATTTATAGATCTCCAAACTTTTCTTCTAAAGAAAGAATAAAGATAAATTTGGAAGAAAATTATATTTTCTTTTCAGAAAAATGCATTTATGGTAATGCTTTGACTTTTCTTTAAGGAAAAAAAATAAATTCCAAATAAGAAAAGAAAATCAGGGCAAAACGCTAACAAATCTCCCCTTTTGGCTGGATTTTCTTGAAAAAACATGATCCACCTTCTTCACATGAATGATAATCTTTGTTCTTCACATAGTCTTCATCACTGCTGCTTGGCATGGTAAAAAGTAAAGTTTAAAATGTATGGGTTAAAAATGGTTTTAAAATATTTTATTTTTATTTTCGAAGATGTAGCAGCCGAAATGTTGAAAGTAAGGTTTAAATCTCTTATCCACATGTAGCTAGACAAATATCTTTATTATCATCAAATTTATTGCAAATTGATTTGAAATCATGTTGAACATGTCTTCAACCTCGTTCAATTGGATCATTGAACCATGTACTCTGATACCAGTTGTTGGGTTTGAAAATGAGTAGGGCGTCATGTAGAAGCTTACAATTACAAATCATTAGGCGATAAATTAGACGACACATAAAACTATACTAAAAGACATAATATTGTTATATGATATGACCAATTGGTCTACATAATTATAAACTAATAAAAAGACATTAAACTGTAGTTGATTAAAATCTCTCCATAAACAAAAGTTTCTAAACGACTAGATTGTGGATTCTATTGTGTTATGCTATGAAAATAGGGATCTTCAATTTATAGAACAACCTTTTTTCCTCTAAGGAAAGAATAAACCAATTATGGAAGAAAATTCTATTTTCCTTTCAGAAAAAGTTCAGGAATTTATGGTAATACTTTGACTTTTCTTTAAGGAAAAAAATAAGCTCAAAATAAGGAAAGAAAATCTGGTCAAAACTCTAACATAATTTAGGTTTTTGAAGTTGATTCTACGGTTGACCAGTACGGGCCGTAGTAAGTTTTATGGACCGTGGGTTCAAACCATAGAACCAGTCTAATAATTTTAATTAAGGGTGTTTTGGGTCTTTGTCTACCTACCCAACCCCTAAAATACGTTGTTTTGACCCTATAACCGGTTAAATCCTTCAAAAAACCCTTGACTCTCAATCACTTCATAAAATCCCCAATTTCTCTCCAAGGTTTTGTTCTAAATTTCTCTCTAAATATCATGGAAGAAGAAGCTAGGGTTTCCAAATCAAGTCTCCTTTTTCACTAGACAATTTTAATTAAGGGTGTTTTGGTTCTTTTCCTACCTACCCAACCCCTAAACTACGTCGTTTTGACCCTATAAGTGATTTAACCCTTCAAAAATTCCTTAACTCTAAATCACTTCAAAAAATTCCCAAATTCCTTCCAAGGTTTTCTTCTAAAAAAATTTCTCAAGATAACCAAAGAAGAAGCGAGGGTTTTTAAATCAAGTCACCATTTTCACCATTTCTTTTGGGCTTTGAATCACAAGGTATGTAGAGCTTCATCAATAGGTTGCATATTGAGCCCCAAAAATTTCTCAATTCTCCAAGTTTAATTTCATTAATTTGATTAGGTTTTCATGATTAATTCTTCATGGGTTCTAATTGTGTTAGTTCATTGTTTAATTTTGACTTTATTATGATTTCTTTCCAATTAATTTCACCTGAACCATGTATTTTTTCTAACTGTTCGTTGATCATATATTCTATATCAGAGCATTAATTAGGGTTTGGTAGCCCTGGTGACTATACTTCTAGTCAGTCTAGCATTTACTTGTAACTCTTTTCGACCACATTCTTTTCATTTTCTTTTCATAACTACTTTTTAGTTTGTATATATGTTTTGGAGACAACTCTCCTTCTATACCCATCTTCTTGATATTCTCCTCCATCCCCTCTTCATTTTGGTTATCTATGCCCTTATTTCTCTAATCCATGTGGTTGGTAACTTGAATTATCAATGGAGTAATCTCCTTATTCTATTCTTCTTTCAGAACTATAGTTCTTTCATTCTTAGTGTGCTCCTTGTTTAAACTATTCTCCTGGACTACCTGCCCTTCCCCTCTCTCTTTTTTCCGTTTCCTCTTTATTAGCTAACATTGTATTGATCAACTCATTATTGTGTTTTTCTTCACTGGGACCTTAATAATTGCTTTTTGCAAACTTCTCATTCACCCATTCCTTTGTGTTTTCCTCTTTCTTTTGTATCTCTCCTTCTTCCTCCTGTGTTTTATCAACACTCTTGAGTGCATCAAACACATTAAGTAACTTCAATGCCTTCATGCTCTATATCATCCACTTCCCCTAGTACATGCCCATATTTGTCTCTCATGTATTTGATTTTCCTTGCTAGACATTGGTACTTACTATGATTATATATATGCTTATTCTAAATAACATTTCCATTTGTTAGTACTCTCTCTTGTTTTCCCTATTTCTCTTCATGCTTACTGTTATTCTCCATTGACCCTTCTTGCTCATCCCTGTGTGTAATTCAGGATGAATATTCCAACATTCTTTTTCATCATGCCTTTGCGAACAACCTTCTTTACAATACTTTGGCATATGATCGTATTGTATTGTGATTCACTTTGATTTTACTTCTCCTATATTTTCATTCTCTTCGTTGATTTTAATTCTCTGTGGGAATTTAGCTACCAAGCTACTTCAACTTTAACCTTAGAGTAACTTGGTCTTGTCTGGTTCTTTCTTTCCATTTCTACTTTTAAAGGCTTACTAACAGCAAAAGCAATTGAACAATTGCTTCCTTTGCAACAAAATTTACTGGCAGATCTGGCATGGATATCCAAGCTACATCAATTGTAGTTTCTACTTCAAGCTCAAACCAAGTATCCTACTTTAATATTTGTATTGACCAGTACCTGTCATTCACCTTGATATAGTAAGTTGTTGTGGGCAGTAGTTACACATAATCTTCTTGTAAAGAAAATCTAATAAGTATGTGTTTAGTATCCAAAACTCCAATACTACATACGCTCTTGATTCTACATTACTTTGGGATCGACTTTCTAAATTCTACAATTTCTATTTTGTTATATGAGAACTTTCCTATGATCGCATATTGTAGATTCTCCTGTAATAAGTCTCTAGATCTCTGGTGAATTCCATGTGACAGTAGGTTCTCCATGAATCATAATGACTGGTTTAATAGGTACTTTGGGACATTTATTAGCAATAGGTTTATGTTTTATCATCGTTGCATAGTTTGGTGGGGGTGTGATTTGTCATGGTTAGCTGGTAATGCTTAGTTAATGAAGAGGAGTAAATACCTCCGGTGGAAGTGGTCCCCATAGGTGGTAGCCATCAAGTCAACGAATGCCTACCAAGGGTTTAGGATTATTTTTTTTTTATTGTAGCTATAGAGTATTTCTTGCAGCTGACTTTTTTGGCACTGGATTTATCAGATGATATTGTGAGCCAAATAGAGTATTTTTTACATATATTTTATACATTGCATCTGTTGGTGAGTTTCAGCTCTATTCTGGGAGTCCCGTGAGAATACTCTAGGTTTTTCTTTTGATGCATTGCATATGTTAAAGAATTTGCATCATCTTTCATTGTATGATTGTTTGTGACTGGCTTATAACTACCTCATATTGTCTTTATCTCTTGTTTATCAGTGTTCTAATATGACTGTAGTTAGTTCATGAATTTTTAGAGTTATCATTATTATACCTCTTGTATTTATATAATTTCTATTTGAGTTCAGGGGAACTACGATGCCAACTTAGTACATGTATTTTGTGACTCATACTACACTTGTACATCTTTTTCTGATGCAACGCCCAATACGCTCGTTGAATCATGATTCTTTCGTTTCCTTTGTTGATTAGATCACAGTGAGATCTTAGCGTCCGGAGACTAATTAATGTTTTTCATCTTTTGTACTATCTATGTATTTTATATTTTTATTAAGCATATCTTTTGTGTATAGTCCCTTTCTATACTTAGACGCTCTTATATCCGTGATACCATGTTCGAAATTTAGTTCTTATTTAAATTTGCATTTGTTGGTAACTTTTGGGCCTTTACTGTATATTTTGTATCGTTATGTACATATCTATGTTATAGTCATATTATATATCTATTTTTCTTCTACATAGTTATATTGTAGCTTAAGTTTATCACTTTTTTTTTGGGTTTTAACTTGCCTACTGGGTTTATGGTAGGCGTCATCATGATCTGATTTCAGGTCATGGCAATATAGCATATTTTACGTATGAGAGAGAATTAGCCAACTAAAAACTAGACTGGTTTAAACTAATTTTTCCAATTCGGATCATCCGAGTTATATTTTTTATGAATCATCCTTATCTATCCTTGCCCCTTGACACCCCCTACTTGATATCGCCTTTTTCGTTCGTTCTTTATATATTATAACCATGGCAAGGCTGTCATATGGCCTATGAATTTAAATCCATAGAGTATATCCCCTAATTAGTTTGAAATATTATGTTGGCTTGTCTTCTATAACTTTTTTACTTAATTTGGAATATATCTATTATTTTTCTTGATTAAGAATGTCATTTTTTCTCTATTCAGATTATAATTCTTATGTTTGATTTCTTTTAAATATTTGTTGGTGATCCAAAATTAGCTAAGAAGTTGACAAAGAAACAAATTACCTCAATCTTTTAAATTAAAATTATTTATTCTTTGTCTATCTCTTACCATGATATAATTAGTAAGAAATTAACTATAGGGGTGTTACTTTGTTGACCATTTTTCGCATTTAAAGATTTCATAGTCCTATACATATAGGCTTATATTCTCCACATTTATCACTATATCTGAAGACTCAAAACTTATACTATATATTTTTGTGCTAGATAAATAAATTGCATGAAATTAATATTTTTTTACTATTTATTATACAGGGAAAATTTGAGATAATAATGTCGCCAAATGCAAAAAATTTCACAAAACATAGCACCACAAACAACACAAGTGCTATTATGGTTGTTGTTCCTCCAATGCAGCAACAATATCCTATGATTTTCGGAGTTCTATTGATTCCAAACAATCAAATTACTACGGTAATTTTTCCATTCTTTAATTTTACCACTAATGAAAATGTTGTTTGAATTAATATTTATATTACAAGCTAATATAAATTGTATTGATTATATTTAATATATATAAAATAATTTGTAGTATGTACTACTTATATTTGTTTTATGGGATGATTAATGCAAGAAGAAATTGTTGAGGCAGATAGAAATAAGGATTCCCCTCAAATTCTCAGTCCATTAGCAGGTAACATCCTTCTAAAAGAAATTGATACATTTTAAAAATATTTGTCTTTTTCTAAAGCCACAAATATTTTTGAAAACAAAATATATCATCAACCTATTGTCACAAAACTGAAAATAAATTCTCTTAACAAAAAATTTATAAAGATAACCCAAACACACAAATTATGATAATTGTATTTGTCACGACCCAGGGGTACCACCTAGATGTGACATGGCGTACAAGACTCTGAAAAGCCTCATACATTGATGTGATGTCTAATCTTAGGCAAATGTAAGGGTTAGTAAATTATACACACGTAGCTGAACCAAGGTGCGGAGTGAAATTCCCTATTTGGAGGACCAATCTCTTAGGGATACATATCTTACCAACTTTTCATGTAAAACACTAGGAAAGGATTACTATTATTAGGATTACCGCGTTAAGAGCTTATAGGGAACACATACACCCTAGTTTTGTTCTCAAATGGATAACTTGAAGTTTGAATATTGCTCACTTGTTACTTAAATAATAATCAGTTAATTTGTTTCATAAACCCCCCCCCCCCCCCTCCTTTTACTTACTTGTCTCAAAAATAAGTTGACTAACCAAATATAATAGAGAGTTAAGTTTAAGTCTAAACCATATTCCTCGTGGGGTTGACCCCAACCTACAAGTTGGGTTCTTTATTCGACAACGATCGCTTATACTACTTTAGGGAGGTGTAATTTGAGCATATCATAGGTCCAGCCGTGGTTAGTGCCTTAGGCAGTTTTCTTGGACATTTTACTAGGGTGCTCATCCACGAGGCGTCCCACGGAGGGTGGGTTCAACCACGGGGCGTGTATGGCCCTCATGGGTTACACCTTGGTGCTCTAAGATGCTAAACCCTCTAAAGCATGCTAAACTTTCTTCTTAAGGCTACAGGGTGTTGCAATATCTCCCATTGGGATCATTTGTCCCCGAATGACCTTCTAGGCACTTCTTAAGGTGATGACTCAAGACTAGAAACCCATCATGCATGCAACACTTCTAAATACACACAACCAAAGAGGAAAACTTCAACTCCAAGCTAAATATACTTCAATGCAACACAAGAGAGGTATAAACTACTTCTAACAACCCAAAATGCATGAAATTCTACATCTACTCATGTTCAAAGGGAAACTACTATCTCCAAGCTATAAGGAATGCTCAACACAATCTCATGGAACATATATGCAATCTATACTCATAACATACATCCAAGGAGGAATATCTCAACTCCAAGCTAAGACATGTTCATCAATCAATCTCATGAGGTCTATAGGAAACTCTACTCAATGCACTACCACTTGAGGAAAATTAATTATGCATCTTCATTTTCTTTCAAAACATAAGTTTGCATGAACATGCACCACATCATGAAATCATGGAAACATCTAAAACACACATGACTCCAAAACATAATACAATTAAGAGGAAGTTATTGTCTCAAGCTAAAGGAGGAATAAAAGAAAAAGATAAGGATATCAGGACATCTTATTGGCCTCGGCCTCTCAAGTAGAAGTGTCACCTAAAACCCTCACTGAAAGGTTACTCCTTCACACTTTCATGAAATTTCTTCTATTTATAACTTGTTGGTCTAAGATAGCATATGGGTTTACAAAACGAGGACTAAACTCTCCCAAACTCATTAAACCTCTCAAGGTAAGAATTTCAAGCAAACCCAAATCATCGACATCCAGAACATTTAACGACCTTGCTATCTAAGCACATCATCTCTCCCTTGGGAGTAAGCCTAGGTGGACTTTCTAAGCACTATCACTTTCAATTCTAAGGTCGGATCAAGTTATCACTTAGGCTTTCATATCTATCACACATGATTATTCTAAACTATGGTGAACTATACTACTACCCTTTTTGAGGAGTCTACTTACTCAACACATTAATGTACTACAAAAATACTCTATACACCAAGTCTTATCAACTTACCCAAATCTCATAATGACTAAGTAGGGTCCTACTACTAATAACTCATAACAATAATGTAGCCAAATCATACTAAGGAAAACATAAAAGTCTAGCATATCAAGTCACATAAGACAAGCAATACCGAAATCTAATATGGCATAAAACATATACCAGAAACAACATTCAGAGGATATTCTTGTCCACCTCTAGCTTGGAGATCATAAGACCTATTCTTCTTTGGAGCAATCCTACCCGAACCAATTAGACCGGATGAAAGCTAGGGTTGAGACCTACGATGACTATCCCCTTCATTTCTTGCAACTATACGGCAATGCCTTATCTTGTGGCCAAACTTACCACAACCGAAACAAACATTAGAACCCGCTAGGCATTCACCTGCATGTCTTCTATCACACTTACTAAACCCTAGCAATAGAACCCCACTATCATCACCATGAGAATTAGGGTTAGACATCATTTCTTGGTTGAACTTAGAAGTGTTTGAGGAACCTTGCCCAGGGAGCTTTTGTCTATACCTAAGACGACCATGTCCACCAGACGTTGCATGAGAGGGATCATCATCCTCTATTCTAGACCTCTTTTTCTACCTAGACTCTTCCTTGAGTTTCCCCTCCTCAATTTGTTGAGTGTACACCATAGGACGTGAGATATCCATATCATGGAGAAGCATCGTCGTATGCCATTCTTTTTCTACCATGTCGGATATGCCTGAAAAAAACCCAGTAATCTTATCCCTCGAATCTGCTACCATAGATGGAGCATACTTGGATAGTTGGGTGAACTTTAAAGAATACTCCTCAACACCCATACTTCCTTGACGAAGGTTAATGAACTCTTGCACCTTTGCTTCCCTCAACTCTAGGGAAAAGAACCTATCAAGAAACGTAGATTTAAACAATTTCCACTCTACGAAACCCGCTCCAACCGGCCTAGCCTCTTTCCATTAATCATACCATATTTGTGCAACATCCCTCAATTGGTAAGCGGCTAACTCCGCCTTTTACCTACAGAGTTACTCCCATAATAACAAGTACCTTGTAACCTCATTAATAAACCATTGAGGGTCCTCTTCTACTTTGGAGCCATAAAATTCCGAAGGGTTCATTCATGCAAAATCCCTCACCCTTGAAGCGGTTGTACCCACAATTGGGTTCATGGGGGCTACCACTCCTCTATTGGCTAGAGTCGTCACAACTAGTGCCAACATTTGGAAAACTTATCTAAACTCTGCATGGGCCACATTCTCACCTATAGGGTCAATTGGAGCTTGAGGAGCTTGGAGAGGGACCTCTTGCTCCACATTGTCTTCCTCATCCTTCTTGCATTAGCCCTCCTAGTAATCATATCCTAAAAACCAATGAACGTAGATTAGGAGAAAGACCTACAGAGTTTAACTCTATGGCATGACTTAGAGAAGTGAAGAAGTGAAGTTTTCTAAATATCCAATAGCCTCTCATTCATAAATATGGTGTGCTTCACATTTATGAACAAGACTCTACTAGACATGGTTTAAGACATCCTAGAACCATTCTAAATCTTGTGCTCTGTTACCAAGTTTGTCATGACCCATGGGTACTACCTAGATGTGACACAGCGTATAAGACTCTGAAAAGCCTCGTACAAGCCTCTTAGCATATCATAACATAAGATAATAGAAAATGGTGCGGAAATTTAAAATATTTTTTCAATATAATCCAAGTCTCATAAAACAAAGCGGAAGTCTTACACTTGTCTCAAACTATCTAATACTTAAAAAGATTTCACTATATAGCCCATACAAAAGTCTAAGCATAAAAGAAATACATAAAGGAAATGTGGTCAAATCCTCGATGCTGTGAGGACTAACCAAATCTTCACTTACTTGCTCTACTAAGATCCTAGCCACGGGAATGGAAGTCAAGATCGCCAGACCCTACATTTGATAATAATGTAGGCAAGAGTATGCGTTAGTGCAAAAATGTACTAAATATGATGGCTAGCATAAATCATCAACATAAGCAAATCATAAGTATTAGTCAACATAAGACATATACCATAATCATAAGAAATACATCATAAGACATAAACTATAAGCATATGAGATAACAACATATTTATAGGCATAATCAATGCATCTAGATCACTATAAGTCATAAGCATGGTTAATACACTAAAATCATCATGACATAAAAGAATACTTCATAAGTAACCTTAAGGAAAACTTGTGCAATGCATGGATAAGACCCCATAAATCTCACCCATGCTAAGTAAACCTCCTTAGATAATAAATCATATTTAACATCATTTATTCTCATTATTAACTTGATTCTCATCAACAAGGGAAGTCACCTCTAGTCATACATGTATTGGAAGGGCCTTTAAAGCTACAATCCTAATGAGTCGTTCTAATATTTCATAGTTCATATTATTGTTACTTTACTCTCAAGGCATGGGAACTCACCTCTCAATGTTTATTATAAAGGCTAACGGGTATTCACCTCTTGCCTTACATGGATAGTCATAGGTATTCGCCTCCATGACCATTTTAGGGAATCATGGGTATTCACCTCCATGCCCATCATGATATGATATAGGTATTCACCTCCATGTCCAACATTATATGATATAGGTATTCGCCTCCACATAATTATATTAAGATCATAAGTATTCTCCTCCATGATCATGAATAAAAGCTAATGGGTAATCACCTCTTTCCTTACTTTAAAAGTTATAGACTAAGGGTAGTCACCTCACACTCCTCATCACATGACATGGATAATCACCTCATGTTTATCATCTCTTACTTACTAACTTAGGAATATGAGAACTCACCTCACATCTTACTCATATGAAGGTATTGGGGTGTTACCTCTAACCTCGTGTCATTTTATAGTCCTTTCACTTAGATTCATCTTAAGTGAGCAAGCCTTTCAACCTAGAATCATTCTATGTGAGAACACCTTCCACATTATATTCATTATGTTTTCATGAGAATAACCTTTCAATTAACGCAACAACAACAACATAGTCATTCACACTTCACTCTCAAAGAATCATTAAAGTATTTACATAGATTCGATAAGAACATGCATACATTCATAATATTGGTCAATGTGGGTAAACCTTCCACAACAAAACCATATACAATTAAACATTCATCAAGTAACTTCCCTCGCAAAGCCTTACTAATCTTAACTCATCATGTTACCTTTATTCTCAAGCCCTACTAGTCATAAATCAGCATATAGCTTTATTCTAAAATCCCTAACAATAATCATTCATCATCCATGCCTTAGTCTCAAGACAATTCTAATCTCAAATGTTACAATTCATAATTCATCATACATACTTGATCTTAGTCAATTCATATCTAAAAGTTTTACTCTTAAGAAATTCATATCTATTTACTTTAATTTCAAGTAATCTATATATTGTAATTCATCAATCCTAGAAGATCACATCTAAGCCCTCAATGTCCCCTTCATGGCATGAAACCCAACTACATCAAATTCACTCTTAGAATCATAGGTTAATCATGAATACATAATATATAATCATACTAAAAACATGTAATTGAATAATAAACAATCATAATCCACCGCATTTGATCATAACCCATAGCATTAGAAGAAACCCTAGTTTGACTTGGGGAATTCTTCTTCTAAATTGGGGAAAACATTGGGGCTTCATGGATTAAAGGGATCCATGAATGAATAAGCCATCATACCTTGATTACAAAGACTTCCAATCTTGAAACATTGGAGCCTTGACTTGACCTAGCTTGACCCTCTTCTTCTTCTAGAGAGAGGATTTTTTAGAGAGAATTGGGATTCATTTGGGGTCTTGAAATAATGATTTGGAAGACTTAGTTTTAGGGTTCTAAAGTCTTATATAGCTGGTCTATATTAGGGTAAAATGACACTACTTAATCTTCAATTAAAATCGAAAAGACTTATTAGTCCCCAACTTAACCGCTCAAAACCAACTCACTGCCTCACCCACGAGACTCTGACCACGGGGTGTAGGTCGATCTATGGCCCATGCTGGTTGGGCGTGTTTTGGTTCTGGGGGTTGGCAAGGAAGGATTGGATTCACGGACCCCTACCATGAGGCATGGACCCATCCACAGGGCGAAGTTCTAGTCGTGGTTACTCGCTGAAGCAGTTTTCTTGGGCAGCTTACTAGGGTGCTCATCCACGAGGCTTTCCCATGGAGCATGGATGGCCCTCGTGGGTAACACCTTGGTGCTCTAACATGATAAAACCTCTAAATAATGCTAACTTCCCTCGTACGGTGTTACAATCATATTTATTATAGTGTAATTTTATGGTCTCACAAACAAATATCATCTATGCAGAACTTTTTGTTGGCTCCTTTTTTTTTTGAGATATTTTGTTGTTACGTGTCTCAGGATCTGCTTTGAATGGGTCAGAGACTTCAGCTGATTATTAGGAGATTAGTTTTCTTTTAGTCATTATCCTATTAACTAGTTATAGTTGGTCCTATTTTATAGGCATGTTAGCAGTCTTTTAGCAGTCCATGTTCTGTGTTAGTTGTACTGCCCCTCTACTTATTTAATTAGCTTGAAGTTCAATAAAATTTATTCTTCAGATTTCAATTCATCTTGTTGTTTCAGTTAAGTTATC
The DNA here is from genome assembly GCF_019186545.1 of Solanum stenotomum. Classification (NCBI taxonomy): domain Eukaryota; kingdom Viridiplantae; phylum Streptophyta; class Magnoliopsida; order Solanales; family Solanaceae; genus Solanum; species Solanum stenotomum. The sequence continues at coordinate 35,634,700 of NC_064283.1, forward strand.
AACATTTGGTATCAAAGCCCTACTTCTTAAGGGACTTATGTGAGACTTGCGAGGTTCTTTTCTGAGTGTTTATCCATAAAATATTCTCTGCAAAACACCATTAAAACAACGGAGAATGCAGGCTCTTTTTCTGCTATGGCTCCACCAGTTTTTGATGGAGAATACTATCAAGCCTGGGCAGTAAAAATGCAAGTTTATTTGGAGGCTAGTGATTTGTGGGAGGCTGTCGAGGAAGACTACGAAGTGTATCCTCTGCCAGGGAATCCAACTATGGCTCAGATTAGAACCCACAAGGAAAAGAAGACAGGAAAATCCAAAGCTAAATCTTGTCTCTTTGCTGCAGTTTTTGCCACCATTTTCAGTAGAATAATGACATGTAACTCAGCCAAAGCAATTTGGGATTTCCTCAAGAAAGAGTACGAGGGAGATGAAAGAATTAGAGGAATGAAAGTACTGAACTTGGTTAGAGAATTCAAGATGCAGCGTATGAAGGAATTAGAAACCATTAAGGATTATTCTGATAGGTTGCTTAGGATTGCCAATAAGGTAAGGATACTTGGAAATGAACTTACTGATAATAGAATAGTTCAAAAAATACTTGTAACTTTACCTGAGAGATATGAGGCAACTATTTCTTCATTGGAAAATACTAAAGATCTGTCTAAGCTTAGCTTGACAGAGTTATTGAGTGCACTGCAGGCATAAGAACAACGAAGAATGATGAGGCATGAGGGATCATTGAGGGAGCCTTGCAATCCAAGTTGCAGTTTGGTTCAAGTGTCAGGGGAAACAAAGGAAAAGAAAAGAAAGGGAATCATGAAAACTACGAAGCATCAACAGCGAGAAATGGTGTTACTGCAACTAGCAACAACAGAGAAGGCAAATATCCTCCCTGCCAACATTGTGGGAGGAAAAATCATCCACACTTGAAGTGTTGGAGAAAACCTGATATGAAATGCAGAAAGTGTCACAAGCTCGGTCATGCTGAGATTATCTGCAAAGAGAAGGGATTACAACAACCAAATGATGCACAGATTGCAGACCAACAAGAAGATGAACAACTATTTGTGACCACCTATTTCGCAAGCATAAATTCAAGTGAAAGTTGGCTTGTTGATAGTGGTTGTACGAACCACATGACCAGTGATAAAAAGCTTTTCAAAGAACTTGATAGATCAGTTAAATCAAGAGTCAGGATCGGAAATGGAGAATACCTCCCAGCGAAAGGAAAGGGGACTGTAGCAATTGAAAGTTAAAAAGGTACAAAACTTATTTATGAAGTTTTATTTGTTCTTGAAATTGATCAGAATTTATTAAGTGTTGGGCAACTCCTAGAAAATGGATTCAAATTATTATTTGAAGATAAAGCATGCCTGATCAGTGATCCTAGTGGTCAGGAAATATTTAAAATTAAAATGCAGGGAAAAAGTTTTTCCTTGAATCCATTGAACCAGGAATACATAGCTTTTCCAAGCCATCTCACTGTAGCGGAAACGTGGCACAAAAGGTTGGGTCACTTTCATCACAAAGCTTTATTGTTTATGCAAAGGAGAAAAATGGTAAATTGTTTACCAAACTTGGAGGAGAACCCCTCAAGTTGTAAGGCTTGCGTACTTGGCAAGCATACTACTTCCATTTAAAAGTTCCACTTGGAGAACTATAGAAAAGTTGCAACTCATTCACACCGATCTTTGTGGTCCACAAATAACTCCATCACTCAATGGCAGTAGGTATTATATTATTTTCATTGATGATCTAACAAGAATGTGTTGGATATACTTTATGAAGTTTAAGTCCGAAGCTGCTGGAATTTTCATGAAGTTCAAAAGATGGATAGAAAATCAGAGTGACAGCAAGATTCAGGTCATTAGGTCAGATAATGGAACTGAATATACCTTGGATATGTTCAATTCTTTTTGTGAAGAAACTGGAACTGAGCACTAGCTTACTGTCCCTTATTCTCCGCAACAAAATGGAGTGAGTGAGAGAAAAAAAAGAACAATCATGGAGATGTCGAGATGCTTGTTGTATGAGAATCTACCAAAGAAGTTTTGGGCTGAAGCAGCAAACACTTTTGTTTTCTTGCTGAATAGACTGCCTATGCGGGCAGTGGAAGGAAAAACTCCATTTGAAGCATGGTATGGTGTCAAACCTGTTTTGAAAAACCTCAAGATATTTAGATGTCTATGTTTTTCTTATGTTCCATAGGTTAAGAAAGACAAGCTAGATAAGAAGGTAGATTTAGGATTCTTCATTGGCTATAGCTTATTTTCTAAAGCTTATAGGATCTTTCAACCTCAAACAAAAAAGATTATGGTAAGTAGACACGTTCAATTCCTTGAAGATGAGAAATGGGAATGGAATAAGGAGTCTCGAGTTAAAAACCATAATTCACAACTTGATTATGATGACTCTGTGGATGATCAACCTATTAGGGGAACAAGGTCACTCTCTGATATTTATGAGAGATGCAATGTTGTTGTTTTTGAACCTGCAGGATATGAGGAAGCAAAAATGGATCAAAATTGGACAAATGCAATGAAGGAGGAGCTGACCATGATAGAAGAACCAAACTTGGAAGCTCATGGAAAGACCCCAAGATAGAAAAGTGATTGGAGTTAAATGGATTTTTTGAACAAAGTTAAATCCAGATGGTTCGGTAAACAAGCACAAAGCTAGATTGGTGGTGAAAGGCTATGCCCAAGTTTGGAGAGTAGATTTTTCTGATACTTTTGCCCCAGTAGCCAAATTGGATACAATTCGTATGCTTTCGGCTATTGCGGCACAGAAAAATTGGAAGATTTTTCAAATGGACGTGAAGTTTGCTTTCTTGAATGGTCTACTACAGGAAGAAATATATGTTGAGCAGCCAGAAGGGTTCAGCGTACCAGGACATGAAGATATGGTTTATATGTTAAAGAAAGCTCTATACGGACTAAACCAAGCTCCTAGAGCTTGGTACAGCCAAATAGATAATCATTTGCTACGCTTAGGCTTTGAAAAAACTTAAGTGAATCGACTCTTTATGTCAAGAAAGTTGCCTCTAACATCATTATTATTTCTCTGTATGTCGACGATTTACTTGTGACAGGAAATAATACAAGGCTGATTGAAGAATTCAAGGAGGAAATAATGAAAGTCTTTGAGATGACTGATCTTGGCGAGATGACTTATTTTTTGGGAATGGAGATCAAGCAAACTCATAATGAAGATTTTGTTTGTCAAAAGAAATATATAAAGGAGATTCTAAAAAGATTTAGAATTGAAGAATGCAAGACTGTGAGTACTCCAATGAATCAAAAAGAAGGGCTGAAAAAGGATGATGGAGCTGAACTAGTTGATAAAGGAGTATATCGAAGCTTAACTAGATGCTTGATATATCTCACAACAACAAGGCCTGACATCTTGTTTCCTGTGAGTGTTTTATCCAGGTTTATAAATTGTGCAAGTGAGTTGCACATGATGGCCGCCAAAAGCGTAGTTAGGTATCTTAAGGGAACTCTAACCTATGACATCAGATTTAGCAAAAGTCAGAATTTCAAAGTCCATGGATATTCTGATAGTGATTGGGGCGGGTCAACTGGTGATATGAAAAGCACGTTTGGTTATTGTTTCACTTTTGGATCAGGGTGTTTCTCATGGTGCTCAAAGAAACAGGAAATAATAGCACAATCAACAGCTGAAGCAGAATTCATCGCAGCAGCAGTCACTGTTAATCAAGCACTATGGCTTAGGAAAATTTTGATCGATTTGCAGCTGGAGCAAGTAGAGAGCACTGAGATCCTTGTGGATAATCAAGCTGCTATAGCCATATCCAAAGATCCCGTGTTTCATGGAAGGACCAAGCACTTCAACATCAAGTTTTATTTCTTGAGGGAAGTGCAGAAAAATGGTGAAGTGGTTTTATTCTATTGCAAATCAGAGAATAAAGTGGCGGACATTTTTACAAAGTCCTTTCATGTTAGCAGATTTGAATTTCTTAGAGAAAAGTTGGGATTTTGCAGCTCCTGATTCAGGAGGAGTGTTGTTACGTGTCTCAGGATCTGCTTTGAATGGGTCAGAGACTTCAGTTGATTATTAGGAGATTAGTTTCTTCTAGTCATTATCCTATTAACTAGTTATAGTTTTTCGTATTTTATAGGCATGTTAGCAGTCCATGTTCTGTGTTAGTTGTATTACCCCTCTACTTATTTAATCAGCTTGAAGTTCAATAAAATTTATTCTTCAGATTTCAATTCATCTTGCTGTTTCAGTTAAATTAATAACATATTTGTTGATGATTCTATTTAATGTTCTTTTAAATTATGAACCTTATAAACTGCACTCTAAAGATTATTTTTCTACAATTTTAAAATCTTATTATTTTTTTATCGGAATTCACTAAAATATGTAGATGTTAGATAGTGGTCGAATGTTTCATCAACACCAACATTTATATTTGCACAACATTTAAAAATAGCAGGAAAAAAAATCTAAACGTTACCCTATAAAGTGATATTTATTTAAATCATCATCAACAAATTATACATTTATTTTGTATGCACCCTTTTATTTGTTGATATTATATAGAAGCATAACTGATTCAAAAGTGTCAAATACAGTTAGCAAGAACAGTCCTTATAGAAATATACATCTTCCCTTTTTTTAATTTTATTTTTTGCATTAATTTAAGGTTTTATGGCATGTTGCCTATCTTGAATAATTTTTATTTGTCCCTTTTTCAAACTTAATAACACTATGAAAAAATGATTGAACTTGCAAGGTCATATTGATGTGCCTTCACCAGTCTCTTTCATTTCTACATCGGATTACACTACTATGAAGAGATATACCTCGATGACCTTACAATATAATCCTGCTTCACAAGCCTATGTAGGTAGATGATCACCAGAGGCTCATCATTGAACATGAAGGGTTTGGGTATGATTTATATATTTTTACATCTTAGAATAATATTAGTTTTCTAATTTATGAATTTGACCTCCGAGTATTTTAATTATTATATTGCAGGTTTAATCCATGCCAAGAGACTCCAAAGATCCTTACATCTGCTATTGGAAAGTTTTGTAATGTTGCATACTTGACATGGGGTGAGATTCCACAAACAGTTAGGCAACAAATTTTTAATGAGTTTAAGGTAATTATGAATTTATTATTTAAATTCAAACTATATATATTATTATTCATTTCTAATGTGAGATTTTTTCAAAAATAAATTCAGGATAACTGTGTATGGCTTCCCATGCATGACAAGAAGATCACAATTAATTTTGAGAAAAGGGCGAGTCATAGAATATCAAACTCCTTTTAAAATGGTCGCAAAAAGGTAGAATTTCCAAGTGGTGTAAACCAAATATTTGGGAAGATCTATGCCGAAAGTGGTGTAACCATAAGTTATTTAAGAAGAGGAGTGAATAGAGATCTAGTTAATCTTTGTGCTCGCCTTTGTTGTTTTTCTATTATTACATATACAAGATAAAGTACTACACTAGTTCCTTTTTGTTCTAGTTCAAGACATTTAGTATTTCAAATGTAGGTGAGCAAACCAGATACTAATCATGGTGGCATCTGTACTCTTTCCTCCTTTTTTTTTCTTTTAGTTATTATTGGGTTATTTCCCTAGACTTCTGTATTTTTATTTGAATAAGATACTCCTTCACTAGATTTTGGGAGATGGATAATGATATTTGAATGTTTTCGGACATGAAATCATTTTGTGCTATCATTGTTCATACTGGATATTCTATTTTGGTTTGTAGATTGCTTGATGAATTATATAATTAGTGGGATGCTTCTATTATATGGGATATTTAGCAAACTTGTTTGATAATGTTTGGTATCTAATAAGATGATATTGGTTCGCTTGGCATGTGTAGTTGCTTGCTGAATGTCAACTACGATGAATGATGGACAAACTTTAATTTATTTTCTATTTCATGATAAGGAAGAAGTTTCAATATTCCTTACATACATGTTCATAAAGGTTAAAAATATACCCCCTAATATCACCATCCATGATCCAAATGATTAATAAATTATATTAAAAAATATTAAACATCAAATAAAATTAATGCATCTCCATAAAAAGAAATGGAGGATGTCAAAATTGAAGCAATAATTATGTCCCAAGTTTTTTCCCTCTCAATTAAGCAATAAATTTTGAAATCAGCTATCACATTTCATTTATATTGTATTAATGAAGAAATAATAAAAATCATCCTTAAAGCTCACATTGAAAGGTGACTTCAGTGTGCTACAATACAAACCCCTTGACTAGCCCTTTAATATAAAACAATTAAACTATATTACCTTATTTTATATGAAACTCATTAAAATTAATAAACTTTTGTTAGAGTCAAATTAAAAATTCACTTTGAAACTAAATAATTTGATTGTTACACTAAGGCAACAACACTAAGATATCAACATAATTGAAATAACTAGATAAGGGGGTCTCAAATGAGGTCTCATCATAAAACTAATTGATACTTTAATCGAAAGCATCCTTGAATTCATAAGTCTTTTATATCATAATGTATGCATATCATCAAAACTTGGTTTCATATCAAAAATCACTTATAGCATGATTTCATTGAAAACATTGAAATATGACCAAATCATGCATAATAAGATAAATCATGATGAATAAACTTGAAATAAATTGAACCCATGGAAGAATCATAAGAACCCTAGAATTGGGCGAGACTGATAAAGTAGAATTTGAGGTTTCTTTAGGACTCAATAGATGAAGAGGAATCCATTGATGAATTTTATACATACAATAATAAAAGCCCTAATTGAAACCTTAAATAAAGACTTGTATCCTTGAAACCCTAACTTGCTTGGAGAAGACGACTTAAGAGAAAATTCCATTAGAGTTAAAGAGAATGAGAGGGAATGGAGAGGTTATGGGCCTTAGAAACCCCTTAGATTCTTCTAAATAACCCCAAAATGATGTAGTTTAGGAGTTAAAAGAGTAGGAAAAGACTCAATTAACCATATGACCCCTATAAACAATCCATACAAGGTACTACAGACCGTACTTGTAAATAGTACAACAACTACTTGAAATCCCAACTTTGTGATGTAGAACCACAAACAAAGAGTCACAACTTGCCATACCTTCTATGATCCATATACCTTCCTCATACATTGATTCTCAATCCAAAGTCTGGATCCTCGGGCCTACGAAGCAAAAACCAACAACAATGAGTCGTAGTTCCTAGTACGACCCACACAATACCTTAAACTAGTACAGTTCTTTCCGTTGCACATATTCAAGCCTGAAATTCTCCACTACTAGATTTTCTACATAATTCATATATGAAGGAGGAACATCCGTATGGAAAGATCCTTTCATTTTTCTCAAAGTAGTTTCAGTCAATGGGTTAAATTGTAGGGCTATCTTTACAAATAGAAGAAATACTGCATCACAAATAATATGACAAGTATTTTAAAATACGCATTTGCATACAAATAACCTAACAAAAAATGCCTCAAACACTACAAAGTAAGTAGCATGATAGATATGATATATGAGGTGTTTGATACATGTTATAAAAGATACGAAGTGTTGTCTCTCGGAACAGAGAAGTCTTAAAATTCCTAATTAACATGACGATAAAAGCATAACAAATTAAAGAGAGACTCTACGCCTGATTTTGTCTTGAAGGACTCTGGTGAAAGAGGTTGGAAACTAACAAGAGATGAAAATGTCAACTCATCAGCCAAGCCAACAGAGACCATTTTAAGACGGTATGATCAGTGTAACCGATGCTTCGAGTGCGAAATTCGTTATCCTATCTCTTGTTGAAAATAGATCTTAGAGGTTCCGGCGCCGGAGTTGGTTCAAGCGATGACGGGCCCTTTGTTTGCCTCTTATGTGGCGGAATGTAAGAAATTATAGTTGATCAGTTAAAAAAATAAATAATGTCATGGATGAGTCATTTCTCAAATGAAACTAACTAAAAATGACATAGATGAATTAAACTTTTAACACATGACATAAATGAACTTTTTTTTTAAGTTCGGTGACATATTTGAATCTTTTTCATTTAACTAATGACATGATCAACTTACAATTTACCACATATAAAAAATGGTTTTGCAAAATTGAAATTATTTTTTATTAACAGATAATGACCTGAATAAGTCTTTTCTCAAACAAAAATGATATAGTCGAACAAAACTTTTAATGAACAACTTAAATGAGCATTTTCTCAAAGTTTGATGATATATTTGAGCTTTTTCTCTAGAGAAAAATAAAGAAAATTAAATAAACATTCACATTGCTAATCTTCTTTTTCTTTTGGTTAACTATATCACCACCTTTGAAGTAAATTCGCCAATTTACACACTTTTAGAGATAGGTTCTAAAGTAATAATTTATATATATATATATATATATATATATATATATATATATATTGGAATAATTACGCGACAAGAAATGAGGCTTGACTTTGTTGAGCATTAAATGCTAAATATCAGTCCTTTTTCCTTAGTTTTTTAGTATTCACTAGTGTTGCCTCGCAAGGTACCCTTGATTCATTCAGATTGAGACAAAGGCACCGCTTCACAATTTGTGGTCAAGAATTATAATGTATCCATTCCCAGCTCATCAACTATTGAAGGACATGTCCCTCTATTGGATCTATAATAACCAGTAGATCAATATTTCGACACAAATTATAACATCTCTAACAGTAGCTTTGAGTTTGTAAGGTATTTTTTTCTCTCTTCTTTGTAATTTTTGTTAATTATTTTTGTAGGCTCGTAGAAGTAATATTTGAATTTTTTGGAGCTAGGTTACATAATGGAGAGTTTATTTAATCACAACACAAGAATTTGATGTTGAAGTTTGAAGGATGTGTTTAATATTTTCGCCTTGAGATCATATTGTTGAGGCTTTATGAGACCCCTAATATTTAAGCATAAGATATGAAGGGATGTGTTTAACGTACCCATCTTGCGACATCAAATTTTGAGGCTATATGAGATCCTGAATATTTGAGCATAAGGTGTGAAGGAAGGTGCTTAACGTCTCCGCCTTGAGACAACAAATTTGAGTTTTTGTGAGACCTCAAATACATGAGTTTAATGTGTGAAGAAATGTGTTTAACGTCCCCCGTCTTGAGATTATAAATTTGAGGTTTTATGAGATCCTCAATAATTGAGAATAAGGTGTGAAAAGATGTGTTAAACGTCTCCTCCCTGAGATCATAATTTTTAGGCTTCCTGAGATTCCGAATGTTTAAGCATAAGGTTTAAAGGGATAACTTTTATCCACCTTAAGGCATGAAAATTTGAAAATCCTTTTAAGGATATAACCATAAAAAGACCAGCTTAAGGTGCAAAGAGAAATTTTTTGTTCAACTTAAAAAATGAAAATTTAGAGATCCTTTTAAAGATATCAATAAAAAGGCAAACTTAAAGTGCAAAAGAATAAATTTTTTGACTTTAGGACATGAAAATTCAAAGATATTCTTAAGATTAACTCGTGAAAATGTCATCTTAAGATGCAAAAGGACAAATTTCTTTGCCCCTAAATTAAGAAAACTAAAGTTTAAGGCACTCTACTAGCGTAAAGAGATGGACACTCATCTCTATACTAAGAAATATAAATTTAAAGGTAATATCATGGAACAAAGGAATATATAGTAGTCCCCAGCTTTAGAAATGTAAGTTTAAAGGTAAGGCTTGAAGACTTCAACCTTCAGACTCAACGACTTGAAAGAATTTGACTTCCAAACATGGTGGTAATAAAACTTCAGTTTGAAAACTAGAAGGATTTGAGGATTTAAACTTGCATAGTTGGAGGATTTTTAAGACTACTACATGCATATTTGGAAGATTTGAAGACTTAGACTAGCTGAGTTGAAGAATTTGAATACTTCAACTTCCAGACTTGAATAATCTGAAGACTTCAACTAGCATATTTGGAGAATTTGAAGTCTTTAATTTAGAGACACAAAGGAATTAAATACTTAAATTCATATCGTTTTAAGATTTAAAGACTTCAACTTACATACTTGGCTGATTTGAGACCCTAATTTGCAGACTTGAAGAATTTGAAGATTTGAAATTATGTTTGCAAAAGTTTTATTTCATAGGGGGTTACCCCCATCGAGCCATAAATAATTAATGTAAGTGTGAAGTTTTGTGAAAGAGTAATCGTAGCCTTAACTTTAATGTGTAAGATTAAGTGGGAATATGTATTTTTTGACATTCCTACAGCTGAACTTAAAACGTAACTCTAAGCGCCTACGTACCTCAGTGAAGAAAATTGTCACGACCCAAGCCTAGGGCCTAGACATGACATGGCGAATGAGGAACCCGAAGGAACCCCAAACAAGCCTCTCAAACTTGTCATCACACTTCATCGGTCGCGGAAGTACAATCAACATTAATTAACGGGAAATAGGGACTAAGGGCAAACCATTTCAAAATGACATCATAGAACAAGAGTCAAGCTCATTTACAAAATACTTGTCCAACGCACACCTCTACATACATAGATAGGACGGGGGCCATGACATACTACCGGCTCCCCTCATAGTCAAAATACAATTGCAAGCTAAAGTCTCAAAACATAGGAGTAGGAAACATAACATAGCCCTCGAATCATTGAGGACTCACCAACAAACTCGGATAAGCACCGTACTAGCCACGTGAATGGAGAGAAGGATCAAGAGTAGCTCCGGTCCCTACATGGTGACATCATGTAGGCAAAATATGCGTTAGTACTTGGAATGTACTAAGTATGCGGGGTGCAACACAACAATAGACAAGGACACAATCGAAATACAAGAAATAGTTTCATAGGCATTATGAATAACAATATGAGGATGCATGATCAAAGTGAAGTCAAAACATGTTTAAGTAAATCTATACTAATAGTAGATATCATATGTGTATGCATGATCCAACCAATCTATAACCCCAACTTAGGATGGGGGATGCCGTTCACACCCGGACACCCTGGTGGCAAGGTATAAACCCCTCACATGGTTGATGTTGGTCACACCCCAAGCATCCTAGGTGGTGAGATATAAACCTCTCACATGGTTGATGTTGGTCACACCCCAAGCATCCTAGGTGGTGAGATATAAACCTCTCACATGGTTGATGTTGGTCACACCCCAAGCATCCTAGGTGGTGAGATATAAACCTCTCACATGGTTGTCCGGTTCTTTTCCCCCGGACCGGGCATGGTCATGCAACACTTTATATAGGAAATTCCCATTAGGCTCTAATGCAATCTCACGTATGGAATGAACATATACACAAGCTTAGTTTGTCATCAACACATCTCTGGATTGCCATACATCTCATAACTCAAGCTTTAAAGCATCGATTCATCAATTCTCCATAGTTGGACATTTTGTCAAACACCTTGAAGGCATGTAATGGAATCAAAGAGCATGGAAAATAGGGTAGTAATTATGCAGCCAAACCAGTGAACAACCTACAACAACACCTTTTAACACCCACAATACCACATGAAAATCTCCACATCCATTCCAAATTTAGATTCAAGTTCTAGAGTCACAACATGCTCAAAACAATCACTTTTCATGTTTAAAATTCAATGTGCAGGAAATTATTACAAAGAACAAGACTAATTTATGAATCTTAACTTAAACCATGAATTAGTGAGTAGAATAGAGTCTAGGCACTATGGGTGGAAGGACCCATGAGTTCAACACCACATACCTTGAGTTCTTATGAAGGTCTTGAGAGTGTCTTCAATGGAAGCTTGGAACTTGGAGCAAGAGTCTCTTCAATCTTGAGGAAGGTTTTGGATTAGGGTTCTTGAGAGAACTTGAGAGAAAATGTGTCTAAGTATGGGAGAGGTGTTTTGGGAAATGTTTTAGAGATGGGAATTGAACTAATGGTATATAGGAAATAACATATGCCCTTTGGAAAAATGGACCAACACTTGGAAAAAAAAAATGAGGCGGGTGAACAGTAAAAACACTCACTGGAAATTGCATTTTCTGCCGGACAGATTTTACGAAAATGGGCATAACTTCTTCGTCCGAACTCTGAATGAGGTGAAACGAAGTGCGTTAGGTAGCTAACTCAACAGGCTTTACATGGATATGTTATGGGCCACCCAATTATTTTTGTGCTAGGATATATGACCCTCCAAAGTAGACCCTTGAAAAAGGCTTCACTTGGAAATTTCGGTTTTGGATACGGTTGCTCTAAAATTTGGGTTAGACCCATTTCTCACTCAATTTGACCCCCTAAACAAGAATATGAAGTCGGATTTTTGAAAAACGAAATGGATTTTTTTTTATATAGCTAAACAAGTTTCCGGTAACTTCCGAAGCACATTTTTAAGAACCTTTTGGGTCATTTCAACTAATGTCATTGAACGTGTTCGGTGAATCACCGATTGGAGCTTAAGCTCATCGAATATAGCTGAACGAATACCAAACCTGAAGGATTATTCGGTGGATCCGATGAAGTCCGCATAGTTCACATCGGTGGATCACCTTTTCGAGCTCAGCTCACCAATATTGACAGTACACTTTTCCACATTCTCTAGCCCAAAAGGCAGACAAGAATGATTCCACACCAACTCCTTTGGAGGATTGCAGATGTAGTTTTCACATCTCCCAATGTTCTTTTTTCAACCTTTGAACTTCTTTTTAGCCTGCACTCACAACACACGTTATTGAAAACAATAAAACAAAAGTAAAGACTTGTGTTGCCTCCCAAGAAGCGCTTTATTTAACGTCGTGATACGACATAGTTCTCATTTCCTCAACATTAATTTTTGGGATTTGGGACGATATTACTAGGCAATGTTCCCTTTTGCCTTGGATTGAGATGAGTGGAGATCTGACACAATTTGGTCTCAAGCTTCTTTATAGATACCAAATAAGAGGTCATCGTTTAAGATAAAGTGGAGAAATCATTTTTCAACTCCTTCAACACTTTGTTAGACCCTTCAACGTTGTTGAAAATCCTTGTAAGTAAGGTTTCATTCTAACCCAACTAGGTATTTTGGTCGTTGACAATTATGGGGAGGCACATATCTATCTTTGTCAGCCTCCCTATCTTTCCAATTTCCACCTCGTCAATATTTCCAACCATTATCTCGATCCTTGTTCTAACCTTGGTTCCCACCTTGTCATTGATAACTTGGGTGAGAACCTCCCATATGGTTTCCCAAATATTGCACTTCTTCATTGTATAATGCCTCAAATTTTGCATCATCGGTGCACTACCAATTATTAGTTCCAACCGCATTCACCAATTTAAGTCCACCTCCCATGACATGTTTAGACAACAAATAAATTTGGGTCATCATTTTTTACCATTTTTGTATCTTGTTCATTGTCCTTCTCGATTTGCTTTCTGCTCAAACTCAGTTTTAGAGTAGACACTTAGTCTTCTCTAGTATGCCATGCTCGGTTAACTTTGGTCAGGTCATATAGCAACAAAGCAGCCACACCATACGGTTGTTTCATTAATTATCCTTGGACTAACTAATCAGCCACACCTTTATTGACTGAATCAAAACTGCAGTAGAAGTATTGCAAAATTAAATTATCTGGAACACATGTGTTGGACATTGCAAAGTTTCTTGAACCTCAACCAAGTTTCATATAAAGATTCACCTCCGGTGCGCTTGAATTTTTTTTTCTGGGTTCAAATATTAACCATCTTCGAGGGTGGAAAGAATATCTACAAGAAAGCATCATTCAACTCCTCCCACAAAGTGATAGAATCATTTGGCCATTCTGCCTACCATCTTGTAGCTTCACTCGTTAAAGAGAACGGGAATAACCTCAACCTTACGGACTCTTGATAGATGTTCTTGAAATGGTCCACATACCTCTACAATATTCCTAAGGTGTTCATGGGGATCCTCAACCTTTAGTTGGAGAAATTATAGCATAGTTCTGATTATATGAAACACAGACCTCCCGATTGAGGGAGATATCCGGATGGCTCATGTGGTTTGAAAAATATTCACATGCTTATCATTCAAATTGCCCATGTTGTCATTTTGACCGTAGTGACTATTGTTGTCACTACCATGGTCACTCATTCTATTAAACCTGCAAATTAGCCAACAACAACACAAAATAATAATCTACCACAACTAAATAAATTTACAAACTAATTCCTCAAATGTAATTCTCAACCACCATTCCCGGTAGTGGCGCCATTTTTGACAACTCACAAATGTCCTCCTTAAAACCAATTAAAAGGGACTACGGTCGTAGTGAATAAAAATACTCAACTAAAAGTCGGCGTTGTATCCAACAGAGAATGATATCTCATAGAAAATTCTATGAAGAAATTTGGATTGTAAACTCATTCATTTGCAATGGTAAAAGCAAGTGGATGGATTATTCCACCAATTTAATAAGAAGATTTGATTATCATATGTCACAATTAAACTAAGATTTTGAACAATTCAAGAGTGAACAAACAATCTACGGGTGCAGAAATTGGAAATCGATGTCACATATGGGTAATTTTGATGCTCTATAGTGATGATATTCATAAATTAATCTTCAATGAAACTAATCTTCTTTCGATCTCAAAAAAATCTTTGCATAGAATCTCTTCTCGAACTCATCTATCTACTATACCAAACAACCTGCTACCTTACTCTACTCTCTCATTCGATGCAGAAATAGGGTAAATAGATCTAACACATAACCTCTATTTTCAAGCAAGTTACAGATATCAAACCTAAATCACTACTATCGAACTAATTGCCTACTCCAATCAATCTCTTTCGAGTATCCACCGGAGATCGAAAGTAGGAATTAATATTTCAACCTTAACCCATAAATTAACCTCATTCTAATTAGCCCAAATTCAGGTATGAACAGCAGAAAAATAGAGCATAACACAATACCCACCACATTAAATAAACACACAACCCCATAATTGCAACCCTAGATCTTGGGGTTTTAGCAACCCATTACGAAAGGTAAAGAAAATATTTTCCTTCCATGAAAGCAGTCATGGGTAACATAAAATTAAGCAATTACAAGTAAACCCACATTGGATTCAACTTCAATTTGTAAAATTAAAGAATAAAGTTGAAAAACCCCAAAGAGTAGAAAGTGTTCTTCCCAAAGTAAAGTGTTTCTCTCTCACTCTCAAGAACTAAAAATTATGAACTCTCACCCAAAAAGAAATTTTTCTCTCTCCTTTGGGCTATTTATAGTTTCCCAAAATTTGGCCCAAAAACTCAAGACACTGCCCTTTAGGAGACGTTAGTTGGGCTCGTCTAGATCATTCGGTGAATCGACAATCGTGCTTCAGCTCACCTTCTCTTGGCTTTAGGTGTTTTAAGTTAGTCAGTGGGCCTGTTCAAGTATCTCTTTCACATTCGGCGTATCACCGAGTACCACCTTAATTCACCTTTCGAGCCTTCAATTTTCTCCATGCACCATCATTTTCACCGATAGTCAGCAAGGTCACTTTTCTCATTCGGCGAGTCACTTTTTATTTTTGAGTTCACCGACCTGTCTCAATAAATACAAGTTGTGCACTGTCACTTTGGGCGAGGTCATGCTCACTAGGAGATCCGCCTTTCTTGCTTGGTAATCATCAATGTAAATTTTACACTTCTTTTCACATTTTTAGCCATTCTTTCAAACATTCATCTTTGCTTTGTCCATTTGCCTTCATAGATGTAAATAATCAAAATATCATTAGAACGGGACAAAATTAAGCATTGAGGAAAAAAGTATTGAGCTAAACATGCCTCAAATGAGTGCAAATCTACCAGTCATCAGTTTTCTCCTTTGTTGGGTTATATTTACTACATGTACCTTTTAGGCTTATGGTGGTCTGGTTAGGTCATTTTTTTGTTTATATTTGTGTATTCTTGTGTTGTGTTGATAGGGGATTAGGTGTGTGTCTTAGACTTGCCTTGACGTTGGTCTTCCCTAACTTGGTTAGTTGACTTTCATAGTATGACTCCATCATGAGTAGGTTTTTGGGTTTGCGTCTACAGGTATGTTCTTTGATTCGATCTCTTACTCTGTGTATCTTATTTTGTAATTCTTGTTGTCTATATTGTCATGCTTATGTCCTTATTAGATACTTTTACTGTACTTTCCTTATTTAGTTATTGTATATGTTTGTTTTATCTTTAGAGCTCAGTCGGCCTATCCCTACTAAGTATCATTTTTCTGTACTCATACTATAATTTTGCACCCCAAAGATCATTGTATGAGTACTCATTGTTGATTTGGATCTCGTGTGGATAACCTTTTAGGATTCAAAGACTAGGGTGAGCTCTTGATATTCAGAGTTGTCAATCTCCCTCTATAGTGGCTAGGACTAGTCTTCACTTATTTTTAGAAAAAACTTTGTACTTGTTATATTGTATTTGTAAAGCCTTGTACTCGTATTTTGACTAGATGCTCGACTACCGACTGATGTCAAGTCTTTGAATTGTCTTGTTGTGTATATTTTTATTTATTTCTCTTTCTTCTCATTGATTTTTGTCTCTTGTTTCTTCCTTTTTATCTTCCACATGATATCGCATTGCTTATGGTTCTGGTCTATAGGTTAGGCTTACCTACTAGTAGTACGTAGTAGGTATTATCATGACCTGAGAAATTGGGTCATGACAGATTTGTATCATAGCTCTAGGTTGATCGGTATCATTGGTATGAGAGCAAGTGCCTAGAGGAGTCCTACGGATCGGTGCGGAGATGTTTATATCCTATCTTTGAGAGGATATAGAGGATTCTTAGAAATTTCCATTTTGACCCCTTATCATGTGATTTTGCTTTGATTAACCTCTAAAATTGCTTTTTGAAATTGAATCTCTCTTAGATGGACATCACAAGGAATTTGATGGACATGGATGGAGCATCAACACATTCTACTAGAGTTTCAGCACTTAGTTAGGCTAAAGATCCTCAGTTAGGCACAAACCTTGAGGTCGGAGATGTTTTTCACTAGATGGAGAGTTTGGGGGCATCCTAAGCTTTGACACAGTTGTTGGTACCTCGACTTCTTGAGATTCGATCTTAGGAGACCCAAGTCCCTTCAAGTGTACACCACAAGAAGGTGTGGTTCTTGGTGTTGCTGGTGTTTCTCATACCAGAGTTGGGTTGACTCATCCTCAATAGGGCTCTTCGTCCATTTTTGAGTATGTGTTGAGATTTATTGAGTGGGCTAGGCATATTTCCACATTATTCCCTATAGATCAGGATTTGAGCTAATTACGATTTGTCAGGGGTTGTCTTTGCCATTCCAATTGGACTCAGAGCGGTTGATAGCATTTGGGTCTACCTTTCCCCAGGTTGTTAGTCATGTCAGGGATAGGAGAATATCTAATTTGAAACTTATGAAGATTTTTTTATGAGGCTTCTCCATCAGTACAATTATGACAACATTCCACTTTGAGGTGGGTATCATCTATGTTAGGGTCATCTTTCTTCTTGACCTATCAGGCCTATGGCAGTAGCACCTAGGTTCCTGGGGGTTCTGAGGTAGGTTGTGGTACCTATAGTAAACAATGTTTAGGTATGACTTCTCAGGGTGTGCATTTTGGGACTTTAGGTGTTAGAGTTTGTTTTATTCAAGCTAGATCTTTTAACCAGGTTTCTCTTGGTGATGGTTGCTACGAGTTTGGACAGTTGGGCCACTATGTTAGAGATTATCATAGGGTCTCAGTCTAGTAAGCAAGGGGTGGTCCTGAATTTGGTAAAAGTAGAAAGGGTAGCTCATCGTGTTATTCACATCGGGCTTTAGACTATAGGAATTTCTATGATTGTGGAGAAATTGACTATCGGTCCAAGGGTTTCCCCAACTGGAGTTGACCATCCACATATTACCGACATATGTTACTCCCCACGCTAGGGTTATTAGAGCTTGTTGTATCTGTGGAGAGTTTGGTTATCGGTCTAGAGCGTGTCCTTGGTGAGGGATCACCGTGTGATATGTCTAGTTTGGTTAGGCTCATGGGTTGACAGCATCTTCGGTCAGAGGGAGTGCCCTTAGTGTTGTCAGTGGTACTGCAAGTAATAAGTTTTGAGGTCAAAAATGATCTTTTTTTTTCTTTCACAGGCTAGCTGGAGGACGATGCTCTAGGTATCCCTTTTATTGATATGATTTTATTGTTATATCCCCTATTTGTGTGGATTTGGGGTTTTCATACCCTTGTATGCATGCCTTCTTTCTTGATGTTAGTCTTTTGAGTGTCGTGACACCCTTATTTTAGATTATGTGTGTGTGTTCTATCTCATGTAGTTGATTTTTTTAGTATTGAATCAACTAGGTTATATTTCTCTGGTACGGTGTAGTAGTGGAGTAACTCCAAATACCTTTGTCTTGGTGGCATTGTTGTGATAGTATTGTCTAAATAGTTGGTTTCCTTTTTCAACCTTTACGGTATGTTGTTTTAGTGATGGTGACCCTTGTTTGATAGGTGGCTCGACCAGCTTTACCCAATTTGAAATATGTTATGCTATTGGACCTAGTCAGCTTAAAAGGTTACCTTTTTTGAATCCCGTCCTTTTAGAGTAGTAGTTGGGAGATTGATGGTTGTCAAAGTTGTATGAAGGGTAGTATGGCCTTTTGTGGTGTTATGGTAGTCCAAGTTGGCCAATTCTTTCCTTGGCCTGAATCTTATTCTCGACTGCAAAGTTTTGATTCGCTCGTTTGATCTATTTGATCCGTCAGTTTCTAGTTTTCTTGGTGCTTGGTTATGGCTCGGTGGGTTTCAGAGATGTAATCTCTTGTTGCACCTTGTTATTGTCATCGTTCCTCACTGGTTGTGTTGATAGCTCTCGAGAATGGGCTTGTGATTTGGAATCGGAGTGGTGGTGTTCATTGGTGACTTTAGACTTCCCCCTTTGTTGAAGAATGTAAAAAATTCTTAGAAGCTTCATCTACATAAGAAGGTCAAAACAATTCGTGGGATCTGTGATTTTATATTTTTTTTAGGATGTAAGGTTCACCTTTGTCATATTGGGTAGCTTATAGTGTTCATTCATAGGAGTTGGTACCCTTGGGACATTACCGATCGATTGAATATGTTTATATGCAACCTACATGCTTAGTTTCCCTTGGATTAGACTAGTTGGCTCAGATTTCTGGTGGCAGAGTAGTTTTTGGTCACATAGTGTTGGTTGTCCAGAACTTTCCTTGGTAAAATGAGGTCTCTCAAGATGGGTTTAGTGTAGCCTTGTCGTTCGTGAGATGATCGTCCTTTGGAGTAGAGTGCTCAGTTTCTAAAGGTTGTGTTTTAGCTTGAATTGTTAGTTTTAGGAGTGGGGATTGGATGTTCAACCCTGCCCTAGGCTGAGTTACTTGTTTTGGTTGTTGTCATTCCTATTTGTTCAAGTGGAGCATTTCATTCTTTCAAGATTAGTGTTGTGAGGGAGTGTAGGTGGGATTCATATGATGTCTGAGATTTTCAGCATAGCTAAGGACCAATAGGATGCTCCTAATGACTAGTAGATGTTGCACTTGAAGTATTAGGCAGGTATTTTGATTTCTGAGTTAGGTTGCATCTGTCATTGTTGTGTGTTTTCTCAATTAAATGGTTTCACTGTGGTATTAGTGTATTGTAGATGAATCTGGTACTTTCGGACAAGTTCAATTTAGTTGGGCCTGAGCTGAAGTCCCAAAGAGGAATTGGAGAAGTATTTGGAGTTTTGAAGTGACTTTGAGAATTTTCCTCTTAGCCTGAGTTCTAAGTTGGCATTCTCCACTCCGAGGGTGTCAGGAGGTCTGGCGGAGCATGCAAACCTAGTACACTCATTTTTCATGCCTTCAGGTCATTTTCATCATTTTTCGATATTTCCAATGTTTAGAGCTTTCATGTAGCGATCATATGTGTGACGACCCGGAAAATTAATAGGTGAAACTAGAGCCTAACGAGTTTGTCTTTGAGTTGATGTGATGTTTGAGGTGGTAGAATGTTGTCCCGAGCTTAGGTTGAGGGGTTTAGGGGTTAAACATCAAGGAGGACCCTAAAGCCTAACCCCCAGACCCCAAGAAACCAAAAAGCTAAAATATTGGGATACCTATGAAAGGGGACCTATGCCCCGTAGGTCCATCCACGCCCCGTGGATGGCCTCCGTAGGTCAAGGGCTCAAATGGCAAGCCACAGCACCAAACCACAGACCAGCAGGACGGGGCATCACCCCACCTACGATCCTTAGGTCTAGGGGCGTAGAGCATGCCTGTAAATGTTGCATAGTCCCGGCCAATGTGGGGGTATCTTAGTAAATTCCTAATTAAATTAGTTGAGTTAATGGATGGTTATTATTGGTTTATTAATGTATTTTAAGGGTTTTTAAAGTAGTAGTTTTTTGACACGTGTGTTGCACGTGATTACCAATTCCAAAATTATATGACATAGTAAATAGTATTGCTTATTTAAGCGAAGATTTGAATAATAAGCTTAGCAAAAAATAATATTGCAGATTCTTTTGTGAATGTTTAGCGTGGATCATCATATATATTTCTTATTCATGCTGACCTGTGAATATGGTCAATGAAAAATTTTATTAGTTAAATGCAATAATGTATACATTTATGTCAATTTGATGAGGTAAATCATGTAATTAGTCTTATCTCACTAATATTACCTTATAGACAATATTTGCTTTGTATTTTTCTTGTCATGTAAACAGATATGATTTGCATGTGTATTCCACGTTAAATTCTTTAGATGTCATATGTGAAGAGAACAACTACATTTTATATATTCATATATTTTCACATTGGTTCTGAGTTTTTGATTAAAAAAAATGCAGAACAATTTAAAATAATATATTTTGAGTTAGAAGATCTTGTTATTTTGATAATACATTAGTGACATATATAATACTTTAGTTTAAATAAAAATATCTACCCAAATATAAATATATATTTTCATTAATGAAAATATTTATCTCATAAAATTAACGATTAAATCAACAATAAAAATTAAACTAATACAAACTTCAACTGGCGTTATTACAAGTCATATGAACTTTTCTTCGTCTAAAACACCAAAGTATTAAGAAATAGTAACTAAGTAAAACAAAAGGGCTTATTATTTTGAAGCAAACTCCATGAGAGTCTAAATGACATAACCAGCATTGATAAATAAAGTCATTCTTTTATCTTGAGCATCAAAAACAAATCGTGACAATTTTCAAAATTTTGGAAAAGATATTTAGAAACATATATCTACATCACAAGAGAAATTGTTGGAAAAAAAAAAAGAATTTAGACTACATCATGTTAACTTCATATATTGGAACATTACATACTAATTTATATATGAAGCAAAAAAATAATTATTATATCATCAAAATTATTTTCCTCAAGTACTCGAGGTTATGGTATACAGCCTCTTAGGATAGAGTGACTTACTTCATCAAAACATTGGTACCTCATATCTGCTAAACTTCAAACTCACTCAACGATAATAAATCACATAAGAAATTTCAAAATGCAAGAAGAAGAAGAAGAGTAGAAGATTAAAAAAATTGTGGTTGAAAAATGAGAGGAACCCCTCTATTTATAGTCAACAAAGGATAGTATGAACAAATATTTTTTTGTGTCTTATCTAAAAAGTCATGACCTTTTCGAGAAGTCACAACCCTTTGGAAAAGTCACAACTTATTTAAAAAGTCACAACTCTTTGGAAAAGTCACAATTTATTGAAAACATCACAAATCTTTGGAAAAGTCGCAACTCATCGAAAAATCACAACCCTTAGAAAAAAGTCAAAACTTATCGAAAAAGTCACAACTCATCAAAAAAGTCACTACCTAAGTTAGGGATATTATAGTAATTTAACATTAAAGTTAGGAGTTCATGCTTTTAAGGTAATATAGATAGATATAGATTAAACTCCTTTTTAGACTTCATTATTTCAAATCACAAAATGGAAACCTCCCCTCCCCTCCAAAAGTTCTCTCTCTAGAAACATCCATTGGAGGTGAAGGATTCAATCTCTCAAGGTCAAGATTTCAATTCTCAAGTGATTTTCATGGAGTTCTTCCATAAAAGGTATGGTAGTCTTCATCCTTGACTTAGTTTCTTTCAAGGAGCCAATTTCAAAGATGATTTCAAGTCTTCAAAGTTTCCCAAAAACCCTAGTTTTCAATATATGCATGGGTTCAATTCCAAAATGATTTTAAAGGCTTTTATATGGTGAATTATGAATAGAATGTTGAATTAATGATGAATTAATATTATTTCTCCTATGAACCCATGTATTCCCCCAAATTCTTAAGTTGTGAATTCTGATTGGGAATTGATTGATCATGGAAATATATTGAATTGTTTATGTTTATATTGAGTTAGTTGTTGAATCGTGGCAACTACCTTATATATTGTAGTATCTTAGATTTATGGGTTGATGTCGGTTTTCATAGCCTTGGAAGGCAAGTTCACGAAGGATCTATGTATGATTATGATGTGAAGTGTATGTGTATGTGTGTGATCTCAATGAAAGTGTTATGATCACATTTAGAATGTAATTGTGTTATGATTGAATGTTATCTCTCAATTAATACTTAAAAATGATGAGGTTATATGTGAAAAGTTATTCTCACAAACACATACACTCATGAATGAGTAATGAATGAAGTTCTATGATTATGTTAAGGATGGAGTATCTATTGAAAGGTTATTCTCAATTGTACTATAATGAATGATAATGACATGTTATGAAAGGACTTTCTAAAAACATAGGGATTCTTAGTTCAAAGGCTATTCTCATCTTTAAATACATGAGCTACCCAATGAATGAATGTAGGGTTTGAGATGGATGCCCTCACGTGAGTTGAGGTGGGGTATCTAGTAACAATATCTTATCCCATAATGAACTAATGTAATGAATGTTAAGTACTGTGTGGGGAATAATTCTAAGCACTGAGTGGATATGGCTTGAGATGGGTGTTCATCCGTAAGTTGAGGTGGGGTATCTAGTAGCAATCTCTTGAGATGGATGCTCATCCGTGAGTTGAAGCGGGGAGTCTAGCAGCAATCTCCCTATCCCATAAACTATGTGGCCACATAGGTCTAGCTAGTGGATACAGTTAAGCTAAACACAATGGTCCTACCTTAGGCAAGTAGGAATCCCTTATCCAGTGAGGTTGACACCAGGATTCCATGAATTGCTCACATGGACTATGTCGCTTAAGGCTTACCCCCACAAATAATGTTAATGATCTATGGCTTCTCAAGAATGCACTACTTAGTGTGGGTGGTAATATGGGATGCCATCCATGCATTGCACAAGTAGGCTTTGAGAGGGGTTATGGTGTGTTCCTTTATAATGTTAAATGAAATAAATGTGCTCTTATGATGGCGTAATGAGAATGTTGATTTAATGTCTAATGAATGAAGGTGCTCTAAATGAAGCTAATGAAGAATGTTGACTTATATGCTAACCCATATTTCTTCATCTTTTTACCATAGTGTAGGGTTTGGAGATGTGATGTTCTATACTTGAAGATAGGTTTTTAAGGAGCTTGGAGTTGAAGATATGGTGATGTCCTCATAGTTCGAGGACAAACCCCCTAGTTGCCTTATTTCTTTTATTTATGTTTAGAGCTTTTGTATGGGCTATGTCTCTAAGTTGTATTCAAAGTGTTATAGAAGGTTTGAGACATAGTATAGAAAGTACTCCACTTGTTTTTATGAAAAATGACTTCGATTGCAAAGAAAAGTTTTAAATTCCGCGCTATTTCTAAGTATCTTATGCAATAAATATGCTATGAGGCTTGTATGAGACTTTTCGAAGTCTTTTACGCCTTTTCACATCTGGGATCTAGACTCGGGTCGTAACAAACATGGTATCAGAGCACAAGGTTTTGGAACGGTTTTAGGATGTCTCAAACCACATCTAGTAAAGTCTTGTTCACAGAGTGAAGCGCGCCATATTTATGGATAGGAGGCAATTGGATGTTAGGAAAGTCTCACTTCTTCATTCTTCAAGTCGTGCCATAGAGTTTAACTCTATAATGTCTCTCTCATATTCCTCACCTGATGGTCTTTAGAGGATGACCACTTGAAAGGCTTATGTTACAAGAATCAAGGGAGAAAAAGGTTGGATGTGATGCCAATTATGGCTATGTCACTTGATAGATTTGAGATGATAGATTGTGATGCTCACTTTAGTATGAATGGGGTGCTTTATGGTTATGTTTAGTTGATGATAGAACCCGGCTTAGTCATGATGAGTTTTGAGGTATGTTGAAAGAGTTGATGAAATGTGGTGTTTTAGAAATGCCTAGGTGTGTGAAGTGAGTAGACTCCTCTAAAAATAGTAGAAGTGTAATTCACCTTGGTTTAGAATCACCTTGGGTAATGAGTGTGAAAGTTTAGTGATGTTTTGCTCCGACCTTAGAATTGAAAGAACTGAAGTTTTAAAGAGTTTGTAAAGGCCTACTCCTAAGGGGGAGATAATGTGCCTAGATAGCAAGGTAGTTGGGTGTTTTGAGGTTCATGAGTTAGGTTTGCTTGATATTCTCACCTTAAGAGGTGTAGTGAGTTTGAAGAGTTTAGACCCAGTGTGGTAGACTCATATGAGACCTTGAATGGTGTTGGTAAGGTTGTTTGTGAGTAAGAGTTTCTTAATGAGGACCTTCCTAGTTTAAAAGCACCGATATGTAGATAGTTTCTTCTAAGGTAGAAGTGTAATTTACCTTGGTTTAGAATCACCTTGGGTGATGAGTGTGAAAGTTTAGTGATGTTTTACTCCGACCTTAGAATTGAAAGAACTGAAGTTTTAAAGAGTTTGTAAAGGCTTACTCCTAAGGGGGAGATAATGTGCCTAGACAGCAAGGTAGTTGGGTGTTTTGAGGTTCATGAGTTAGGTTTGCTTGATATTCTCACCTTAAGAGGTGTAGTGAGTTTGAAAAGTTTAGACCCAATGTGGTAGACTCATATGAGACCTTGAGTGGTGTTGGTAAGGTTGTTTGTGAGCAAGAGTTGCTTATTGAGGACCTTCCTAGTTTAAAAGCACCGGAATATTGATAGTTTCTTATAAGTTGTGAATGTCTTGTTAAGGTTCCTATGCTATGTTCATGATAAGCCTTAGTTGGGTTTACTCCTAGGTGGGGGATAGTATGTTGAATAGTAAGGTTGTTGAGAGTTCTGATATCCTTCTCTCTTTTCCTCTATCCCTATTCAAGCTTGAGACCATGAGTTCCTTGTAGCTTGTTTAATGTTTTGGAATCATGTATGATTATGTGTTTCCATGGTCTCCTTATGTTATGCATGTTCTTGATGAATTCATGTTTAAATGAGCAAATGAGTTTTCATGACTTATGTTCCTCATGTTGAATTGCATTTAGTATGAGTTGCCTATATGCTTCATAAGGTGAATTGTTGAACATACCTAAATGTGCTTTTAAGATTAATTGTATAATGTGCTTAATGTTGTTATGATGAGCATGACTTGAGTTGGAGAAGGTAATTCCTCCAATGAAATGAGAAATGTTGAAGTTTTCATGCAGAATGAGTTTGTAGATGTAGTTCCTACTTTCTTGTGTTGCATGGATTATGTTTGAGATGGAGTTGAAGTTTCCTCCTAGTTTTGTGCATTGTTTATGTTGTTGCATGCTTGATGGGCTGCTAGTCTTGAGTCGTTAACCCCTTAATGTGTTTAAAGTGTCATTCGAGGACGAATGTTCCCAAGTGGGGATAATGTGACGCTTGGAAAATGAATAGGTGAAACTAGAGCCTAACGAGTTTGTCTTTGAATTGATGTGAGGTTTGAGGTAGTAGAATGTTGTATCGAGCTTAGGTTGAGGGGTTTAGGGTTTAAACGTCAAGGTATGACTCCCCAAGGACCACCCTAGGGGTTCTTGAGGAGGACCCTAAAGCCTAACCCCCAAGACCCCAAAAAACCAAAAAGTTGAAAAATTGGGATGACCTACGAAAGGGGACCTACGCCCCGTAGGTCCATCCACACCCCGTGGATGGCCTCCGTAGGTCAAGGGTTCAAATGGAAAGCCATAGCCCCAAACCACGGACCAGCAAGACAGGGCGTCACCCCACCTACGGTCCCTAGGTCTAGGGGCATAGATCATGCCTGTAAAAGCTATTAAGTGTCGGCCAATGTGGGGGTGCTTTAGTAAATTCCTAATTAAGTTGGTTGAGTTAATGGACGGTTATTATTGGTTTATTAATGTACCCTAAGGATTTTTTAAGTAATAAACTCCATTTTAGACTTCATTATTTCAAATTACAAAATAGAAACCTCCCCTCCCCTTCGAAGGTTCTCTCTCTAGAAACCTCCATTAGAGGTGAAGGATTCAAGCTCTCAAGGTCAAGATTTCAACTTTCTCAAGTTATTTTCATGGAGTTCTTCCATAAAAGGTATGGTATTCTTCATCCTTGACTTAGTTTCTTTCAAGGAGCCAATTTCAAAGATGATTTCGAGTCTTCAAAGTTCCCCAAAAACCCTAGTTTTCAATCTATGGATGGGTTCAATTCCAAAATGATTTTAAAGGCTTTTATATGGTGAATTATGAATATAATGTTGAATTAATGATGAATTAATATTATTTCTCCTATGAACCCATGTTTTCCCCAAAATTCTTAAGTTGTGAATTCTGATTGGGAATTGATTGATCATGGAAGTATGTTGAATTGTTTATGTTTATTCTGAGTTAGTTGTTGAGTCATGTCAATTACCTTATCTATTGTAGTATCTTATATATATGGGTTGATGTTGGTTCATAGCCTTGGAAGGCAAGTTCATGAAGGATCTATGTATGATTATGATGTGAACTGTATGTGTGTGATCTTAATGAAAGTGTTATGATCATCTTTAGAATGTAATTGTGTTATGATTGAATGTTATCTCTCAATTAACACTTATGAATGATGAGGTTATATATGAAAGGTTATTCTCACATACACACACTCATGAATGAGTAATGAATGAAGTTCTATGATTATGTTAATGATGGAGTATCTATTGAAAGGCTATTCTCAATTGTACTCTAATGAATGATAATGACATGTTGTGAAAGGACTTTCTCACAACATGGGGATTCTTAGTTGAAAGGTTATTCTCATCTTTGAATCTATGAGTTATCCAATGAATGAATGTTGGGTTTAAAATGGATGCCCTCACGTGAGTTGAGGTGGGGTATCTAGTAACAATATCTTATCCCATAATGAACTAATGTAATGAATGTTAAGTACCCGGTGGGGAATAATGCTAAGCACCGAGTGGATATGGCTTGAGATGGGTGCTCATCTGTAAATTGAGGTGGGTATCTAGTAGCAATCTCTTGAGATGGATGCTCATCCGTGAGTTGAGGCGGGGTGTCTAGTAGCAATCTCCCTATCCCATAAACTATGTGCCCTCATAGGTTTAGCTAGTGGATCCACTTAAGCTAAAAACTATGGTCCTACCTTAGGAAAGTCGGAATCCCTTATCCGGTGAGGGTGACATCAAGATACCATGAATTGCTCACATGGTCTATATCGGTTAAGGCTTACCCCCACAAATAATGTTAATGAACTATGGCTTCTCAAGAATGCACTACTTAGTGTGGGTGGTAATATGGGATGCCATCCATGCATTGCACAAGTAGGCTTTGAGAGGGGTTATGGTGTGTTCCTTTATAATGTTAAATGAAATGAATGTGCTCTTATGATGACGTAATGAGAATGTTGATTTAATGTCTAATGAATAAAGGTGCTCTAAATGAAGCTAATGAAGAATGTTGACTTATATGCTTAAATGAGATGATGCATGCTATACTTGGATTGTATTATGAGTTACTTCCTTGTTATGACTTATTGAGTATGAATGTGCCTTGTCTATGGTGGCTTCAAAGGAGTACTTAGTGTGAGTAGTAGTATGGAATGCTACTAATACATTGCACAAGTATGACTTAGGGTTGCCCTAGATGATGGTCCTTATGTGTTAATATGACTTATGAAATGTTTATGTCTCTTATGTATAAGTATTGTGTAAAGATGGAAAGGATGAATGGTAAGTTCACTTTTGGTGACCTTGATGTGGTACTTAGTGTGGATGGTGGTATGGGACGTTATCCATACATTGCACAAAGTATAGCTTGAGGGTTGCTTGAGGTGAAGGCTTAATGTGAAGGTAATGATTTATATGTTGATTATGTTCTAATGTGATGAAATGACTTGTATGTTGGTTATGTATGTATATTATGCCTCTTATACTTATGTTCATGAAGTTTTCTCAAAATTGCATAAAGCATGATTTCCAAAGAAAATGTTTGTTTTAAGCATTGTTTTTGTACGGCTTCCATACTTAGTACTTAATTGTGCTAACCCATATTTCTTCATCTTTTTACCAAAGTGTAGCGTTTGGAGATGTGATGTTCTATACTTGGAATGTAGGTTTCTAAGGAGCTTGGAGTTGAAGATATGGTGATGTCATCATAGTTTGAGGACAAACCCCCTAGTTCCCTTATGTCTTTTATTTATGGTTAGAGCTTTGTATGGGCTATGTCCCTAGTTTGTATTCAAAGTGTTGTAGATGGCTTGAGACATAGTATAGAAAGTCTTTCGCTTGTTTTTATGAAAAGTGACTTCGATTGTAAAGAAAAGTTTTAAATTCTACACTATTTCTAAGTATCTTATGCAATGAATGCTATGAGGTTTGTATGAAACTTTTTGGAGTCTTATACGTCGTGTCGCATCTGGGGTCTAGACTCGGGTAGTGACAATATGACTTGCAAGGACTGACAGTTTGGTCGCTTGGTCATTGATTCGAGTTTTGTGCAAGCTTTCATGTTTTGGAGCTTCTGAAATTTGAACGATTGGTTTTGATCAAAACATACATTAGATAGCCTTAATATGGAATTTTGAATATCCCATTGGCTCTGGAACATCGAGTTTGGTCAAGAAGAATCTTTGGTGTGGATCTCGAGGCATCTTGGATTGTTTCGAGCCCCTTGTGGAACTTGGCTTCAAATGGAGCTTGGGTGTGGACAAACTTTTCATTGAGACAATCACGGTTGGAAGTTTCTACATTTGCATTGAGTCCGGAATATCAAATTTAGTGGGGTAGCATATCTGATTTATTCCTATTGGGCCCCGAACTAATCGTGAGGATAAAGACTTTGAAAAATACCGTAATCTAGTTTTACTGGTACAGGCTTTTAGCGATGGAAAATAGGTTTTTAGCGATGAAACTGCTGAGTTATAAATCTCAAATTTCAGCCTTCTTCCCTATTTTGAAATGTGATTGTGAGAGCTCTAGGCATCTATTTTTGGTGATTTGAGTTGCATATTGTCCATAATCGATGTGACTACGTATTGGAGTGATCAGGGAAGCACATGGACTGTCAGATTAAGGTAATTTGTGCTCCATAGAGGTTGCCCAAGGTTCTTTAATGGTGGTTTTTGTAGCTTTTCTTGCATGTGCTGATTTCTTCTATTCTAAGAATTGAATTGTATCCCATTTCGGTATACAAGCTCACTAATTTGATTAGGACTTTTTGACAGAGTCAATTTTGAGATTCACAATGTAGGTCCTGTATTCTTGTTTTGACTTAATTTTGGGTTTGTCTCCTATCATTATGATTTTAGTGTCTAAACATAATTATTAACGTTATGATTGATATTATGATAGTGTGGCAGTGTTAAGTGATGTTTCAGGCAGGAGTACCTCAAATGCAATGGATTCAGAGCATGCGTGATCGGTTTCAAGGTAGGCTACGGTCTACTTTCATTTGATTGAGCTTTATTAGATAATGATTAGTATAAATTGCATGTGAAGTACTATTTAACTTGTTGGGATTTGGAATTACTTCCATTATTTCTATTTATTTGATTCTTATAAGAGCTTTTGGCTTATTTTGGGTGGCGAGATCCTTATATTAGGCTAGTAGCCTTGCTTATGGTATAGTTGGCGTAAAATATTCTCCTAGGGGTTGATACTTGAAGACTTAGGCTAGGTTGTGCCTTAGATTCCTTAGAATTCATTTTAATGTCCCCTATAGCTTTGTGTTACTCTCGATAAGAATTGTTTCGGTTTGTGTACCTTCAAGTAGTGCTTGAGATCTTAGTGGTTGGTCGTAGCAACAAGTTAGCATTAGTTGTGCTCGGTTGTGAGATGGAGTGGTATGTTTGGGGTAAGACGTTGGTCCTTCATAACTCTTGTTGTTAACTGTTGAAATCTTCTTGATTCCACTGTTTCTTGAGTACTCACGAGCATGTTTTGTTATTATTGATCTTGTTGGTACATTATTGGGACCTGAGGTTGTGGTCAAGGACCAGTTGAACTCCAGGTTAATTCTCTCCGTCTTAGTTGTGTGGTAGTATTGGTACCATAATTCTAGTTGTGTGTTGCTCTTGTTTGAAAAATGGAGATGGCATCCATTTTTATTGGATATTCATGGCTAATGTGTTTTGTGGTACGAACTTGGTTCATGTATTGGATTTGCAATGCTATTTTTGAGAAATATTTTTTTCACACTATTACTATGTTAAATTGGTTTTAACGAGATTTTTACCATCTAGGTTGCTTGATAAACTGATTTTCGAGACAAATAAGGCATTGTGGATGTGCTCTCTTTCTACTTTAAAACCTTTTAGGCATTCAAATGTGCTCAGATTTTACTTAATTAGTCGGTGTTCCATCTCCCTCTCATGCATTGGTTTGTCAATTTGTACGTCATGTATCATGAAAGAGAAGACTCGGTAATGTGATGGATATACGTATATTAGGAAGTCATGTCTTTGGACCAGATAGTGTATACGGACTTCTCATGTCCGGGTCCCTTCGGTTGTGTGAGTTATTGAATAGGAAGAGTGCATCATATGGGTCCTACCTCATTGCTGGGACAGGAGGTAGGTGCATGTACTTGTTTTGTAACCCTTGATGTTGATGGTTTAGTCAGTTTCTACTACATTACCTACATTCATATGCATTGCCTATCACAATTATAGTTGGTTATTATTTGCACCTTCCGATCTTATGGGGAGGCGATTGGGTTATGTTTGTTGATTGTACCTCCTCGACTTTAAGGGGTTCGATTAGGTTATTAACTAAATATATACATGTATTTTTGTGTTGTGTTGATAGTCCGCTAGGTGTGTGGCTTAGACTTGTCTTGATGTTGGTCCCCCCTAACTTGGTTAGTTGACTTTCATAGCATGACTTTGTCGTGAGTAGGTTGTTGGTTTGCGCCTATAGGTATGTTTTTTTACTCGGTCTCTTTCTCTATGTATCATATTCTATCATTCGTGTGGCCTATATTGTCATGCTTTATGTCCTTGTTAGATACTTTTACTGTACTTTCCTTATTTACTTATTTTTTATACTTGCTTTATAAGTGGATCTCAAACAACTTATGCCTATTGAGTACCACTTATTGGTGGCTAGTCATAGTTTTGACTTGTTTTTGGAGACAGTTCTATACTTGTTATATTGTATTTTTAAAGGCTTGTACTCATATTCTTACTAGATGCTCGACTATTGACTGATGACACGTCTTGGGATGATCTTGTTGTGTATATTTCTATTTATTCATCTTTCTTCTTGTTATTATTTGTCTCTTGCTTCTTATTGTTTATCTTTCGCATGATAGCTCATTGTTTCTGATTTTGGGCTACGAGTTAGGCTTACCTACTGGTAGGATGTAGTAGATGCTACCATGACTTGAAAAATTGGGGTGTGACAACAATCTATCCATCTGATTGTGTAGAACCCTTTCATCAAGACGTGTTTTTTTTTTCAACTTTAATGCCCTAAACCCTACAACTTGAAGGCTACTCAAAATATATCAAAGATCTATTTTCCATGTATATTGGTTGCATTATATAAATGTAGGAATGAAAAATTAGTGAAATCCTAATCATATCCGGATGTGGGTCGCATCACTTGCAATTGTGATATGTGAATCACAATTGCGACATATAACTTTTGTATGTTGATCCTGCCTATAGGTTTGTCAATTGAGAGCTTGTTGGAAATTGTCTTATTAGAGGCTTGCCCATCGCCTAATTTTTAGTCCTTGTCCTATTTTTCTTTATTTTTGTTCGATTTAATTTCTTATCACCTCAATGCTTCTTCTACATAAAATATACATGAAACAAGGGAAACACACATCATAATGTCTTCATAATAACAATAAAGATCCAAAACTAAAGTAAAAAAAATCAAATAAGGAGTAATTTCACTACATATCAGTAACCAAATGATTTCACTCTTTGTTTGTAATAAATATGGTTCTCTCAGAATGTGCATTGATTATCGTTATTTGAACAAGGTTACAATCAAGAATAAGTATCCCATCCAAGGATTGATGAATTGTTTGATCAGCTTCAGGGTGCTAGTTTCTTTTCGAAGATAGACCTCATATCAAGCTATAATAAAGATCAAAGTCAGAGAATGTGACATTCCTAAGACAAGCTTCAGGACTCGCTATGGTCATTATGATTTTTTATTTATGTCTTTTGGACTAACGAATGCTCCTACAACTTTTATGGATTTGATGAACAGTGTGTTCAAGTAATATTTGGATGTTTGTAATTATGTTCATAGATGACATCTTGATCTACTCTCAGAATGAGGATGAACATGCCGATCATTTGAGGATTTTCTTGGGAATTCTGAAGGATGGTTAGTTGTTTCCTAAGTTCAGTAAGTGTGAATTTTGGTTTAGGTCTATAGCGTTTCTTGGCCATATAGTCTTAGGATGAGGTATTCAAATTAATTCTAAGAAGACAGAGGTAGTTAAGAACTGGCCTAGACCTCTTTCTCCCTTAGATATTAGGAGTTTGTTGGGTTTAGTTGGTTAATATAGATGGTTTGTGGAAGGATTTTCCTCTATTGCTTCTCCTTTGACTATTTTGATTCAGAAGAAAGTGAAGTTTCTATGGTTTAGAGCTTGTGAGAAGAGTTTTCAAGAGTTGAAGACACGACTTACTTTAGCCCCGATTTTGACTCTACATGAAGGTTTAGGTGGTTTTGTTTTGTCTTATAATACCTCCAGGATTGGCCTAGGTTGTGTGTTCATGCAAAATGGTAAGTTCATAACATATGCTTCTAGGCATCTTAAGGTTCATGAGAAGAATTACTCGACTCACAATTTAGAGTTGGCAACAATGGTTTTTCCTTTGAAAATATGAAGGCCCTATCTTCATGGTGTTCATGTGGAAGGTTCACTGATCATAAAAGTCTTCAGAATGTGTTTTAAAAAAGGATTTAAATCTTCTCAAAAAGAGATGGCTTGAGTTGTTGAAGGACTATAACATGAGAGTCCTTTACCATTCATGTAAGGCAAATGTGGTCACAAATGTTCTTAGTAGATTGTCCATGAACAGTGTTGCTCATATTGAGGATAAGAAAAACAAGTTGGTTCTTGATGTCTACAGACTATCTCGTTATGGAGTTCCATTGGTTTATTTAGAGGATGAAGGAGTTATTGTTCACAATGGTTCAGAATCGTCTCTTGTGTCAGATGTTAAGGGAAAATAGGATAATGATCCAACTTTAGTTTAGTTGAAGAAAGTGGTTTCCAAAAAGGCTATTGAGGCTTTCTTCCCGGGGGAGATGGTTTACTTTGTTATTGGGGGTAATATATGTGTTCCATATGTTGATAAGTTGAGGAAACAAATATTATCATAAACTCGTGGTTTACAGTATTCTATTCACTCGGGAGCCACTAAGAAGTACTGTGATCTATGGGAAGTTTATTGGTGGAATGAGATGAAGAAGAATATTGTGGAATTTGTTCGTAAGTGTCCAAATTGCCAACAAGTAAAAGTTGAGCATCAAAAACCAAGCAGTATAACTAAAGTAATTAGCATTCGCACTTGGAAGTGGGAAGATTTTTATATGAACTTCATTACAGGTTTGTCCTACATGCATCGACAACATGACTCTATTTGGGTGGTTGTAGACCGAATGACTAAGTCAGTGTATTTTCTTCCTGGTAAAAACACATATTCAGCTGAGTAATATTCTAGGCTCTACATTGAAAAGATGGTTAAGTTGCATAGTGTGGCTTTGTCCATCATTTTAGATAGGGGTACATAGTTCACTTCTCAATTCTAGGGATGGTTTTAGAAAGGTCTTGGTTTTTAGGTTAACCTTAGCACAACTTTTCACCCGCAGACAGATGGTCAAGCTTAACAGACTATTCACACTTTGGAGGATATGTTGAGAGCTTGTGTGATTGACTTTAAGGGTAATTGAGATAATCATTTATCTTTGATCGAGTTTGCTTATGATAATAGCTATCACTAAAGTATTCAGATAGCTCTATTTGAGTTTCTTCATGGTAGGAGATGTAAGTCCCCAATAGATTGGTTTGAAGTTGGTAAGGTGGCTTTGATAGGGTCTGATTTAGTTCATGAGGCTATGGAAAAGGTTCGCTTATTAGAGATAGGTTGAAAACGACCCAGAGTACACATAAATCTTATGCAGGTGTGAAGAGGAGAGAACTTGAATTTATTGTTGATGATTGGGTTTATTTGAAAATTTTGCCTAAGAAATGGGTGATGAGGTTTGGTAAGAAAGGAAAGCTCAGCCCACGTTATATAGGCCCATATCAGGTTTTGATGTGTTTCGGTAATGTGGCTTATGAGTTGGATTTGCCTTTAGATTTTAGCATTTATGCATCTGGTGTCTCATGAGTCGTTGTTGAAAAAGTGCATTGGTGATTCGACTACAGTTGTAAAGAGAGTGTCCATGTGAAGGAAAGTCTCTCTTATGAAGAGGTCCCGATTGAGATTTTTGATCGTCGAGTTTGTAAGTTGAGTAATAAGGAAGTTGCTTCTTTGAAAGTCCTTTGGAGGAATCAGTTTGTTGAGGGTGCTATTTGGGTGGCCAAAGCCGATATGATGTCCAAGTATCCACATCTCTTTCCTTCCTGTTCAGTTATAGCGTGAAGTATTAGTTCCGCCTTGTACTCTTTTGAATTTATGTGTTTTAGCTATTTTCATGTTTCCATATGCATGCATGTTCATGAAATTAGTTTTAAACTTCATGTTGGGTTGTAGAATCTTTTCCTACTCTTTTCATGCCTAGTTGAATCTCATTCGAGGACGAATGTTCTTAAGGGGGATATTGTAACACCTTAGAAGTGCCTAACTGAGATGAAAGTTGAAAAGAGCAGAAATTGGCTGAAGTCTACGACATTTGGCTTTTAAGGTTCGTCGATGCTTCCCGTGAAGAGAACCTCAGAAGAATGGAATTTTCATGATCATGGTTTACTGATGTTTGTACGGTACATATAGTTGTTCAGGGACCATACACCCATCTGTAGATTGGAAGTTCAACAAGTTGGAAACTTTGGGACTTGAATAGGATAGAAAGGCTTTTGCGGACCACGAAATGGTGCACAGACCATAGAAACATCCGTAAATGGGAACTTCAGAAATCATGTAACTTAGTTTCACGGATAAGTGCACAGACCGTCCTATGTTCTACAGACCTTGGAAGGGTCTGTATAGTGAAACTTTGGATCTCATAACTTTTCCCTTCTGGATTTACGGACCACTTCACTAACTATAGAAGGTTATTCGGTCCGTGGACTGCCCCTAAAAGCCATCCGACAGATTTTAGTCAGAGTTATTTTAGTTTTTTTTCACTCTTTTAATTCCTATACTAGGTTGGTTGACCTACTCTAAGGGTGTGTTTGGTATGAAGGAAAACATTTTCCGAAAAATGTTTTCCAATTTTCTTATGTTTGGTTGGGCTAAATGTTTTGGAAAATGTTTTCCAAATCAACTCATTTTCCTCAAATTTAAGGAAAATGACTTCCCTTCTAAACTTAGGGAAAACATTTTCCAAAACTCTCTTTCAACGTCAAATTACAATTATTTTTTTGTTGAAAAAATCAATTTATTTTGTCCTTACCCTCAAACCACCCCCCAACCAACCCCCTTCCCTCCAAAAAAAAAATAAAATTTTAAAGCTTGTTTTTAAATTCAATTTTTTTACCCCACCCTCACCCCTACGCCCACCCCCACCCCCTCTCAAAAAAATATTAAAAATTGTTTTTAAAAGATATTTCTAATTTCAATTTTTTATTTTTTTACCCCCCC
>NC_064283.1:35671373-35702599 GCF_019186545.1 Solanum stenotomum
AAGTTTGTTTTTAAAAACTATTTTCAATTTCAAAAATTATTTTCTACTCTAGTAAAAATAAAAGATATTTCTCAAAAATATTTTTCATTCATAAATCAAACACTAAAAATCTTTTCCGGAAAATATTTTCTACTCACCAACCAAACATGAGAAAATAAGTCAAAAATCAACTTGTTTTCTAGGAAAACATTTTCCATGGAAAACATTTTCCTTCATACCAAACACACCCTAAATGAGTATAATTGATTCCTATGATTCCTAACCACCCAATTCCCTCGCATTCTCTAAAAATCTATTTTTTCTCTCCAAAGTCTCTCCCAAGGCAAGATCAAGGTTCCAAAGCTTTAAGTATCCTCTTCCAAATTCATATAAGTTTTAATAAAGGTATGTTGGAACTTCATCAATGAGTCCTTCTTCACCCATTGAGTCCAATAGAAATCTCAATTTCATAATTTATGATCTTTCTAAATTCTAGGTTTTCATGATTTCTTATGAGTTCTTATTAAATTTCAGTTTGATCTTCATGATTGATCTCATTATGCATGATTTGATTATAATTCAATGATTTCAATGATATTTTGTCTCAGATAGACATTAGCTAGTGGATCCATCTTAGCTTAGATTTTATGGTCCTTATCTAAGCAAATAGGACTTTCTTTTTTCGATGTGAGAGCAGTATAGTGAAGTTCATATTGTTGCTCACATGGTTTATATCGGTTAAGAATATCTCCCACATATGATGTGAATTTTAAAATATTGCATGACCTTGTACTATGTTTTCATAATCACATCATCAATTTTCATGTTATGTTTACTTGGTCATTGCATTAACATGTTTTACAGACTTATCACATTATCATGTCATGTTTATGCATTTACCTCATATGTAGTGCATTTTAAGTATTGATCGCATACTTTTCTGCCTATATTATTTTATAATACAGGTCCTGATGCACATCCTTCACGGTTAGTACAAGATTCTATCAACTTACACTATTTTTGGTGAGTTCTCATGGTTCGAGGACATATTTGAGTCCTAAAATATGAATTTAAATGCTGAAATTGACGACATTTACAAAATGAAGAGAAAGTTCAAAATTTTGTTATAGGAAAATATATTGAGAATTACAAAATTATTAGCGCTAAAATAATAAAATACTTGATCAAATTCAAAATTATTATTATAAGTAGAAAAGTTACAGATACTGAAATACATCAACTTCTAACTAATTTTATTTGTTATTTTAACAAACACACATAAATAAGTATAAATCAATTTGATCAATTTAACAAATTTATGTTATATTTGACCAATTTAGACAAACAAATCTGGTATGAATTATTTGTAAATATTTCTTTAGGGAGTCGTTGTTTTGTTTTGTATTGTTTTTTTTTCTTTTTGATTTTCCACTCAGTATCTGAAGCCCACATTCAGTGGCGTATGCATGATTTTTTCTAAGCGGTGTCACCATTAAAGGGACAAGAATGGCTCAAGAAGAAAATCAATGAAGGTTTTGCTTTATGCCTCGAAATGACTCAAGAAGAAAATCAATGAAGGTTTTGCTTTAGGCCTCCAAAGATTTGAGGCAACTTTATGAAAAAATATTTTTTCTTAAAAATAATTTTTTTTATTAGTTTAAAAGAAATAAAAAATTGTCTACTCTTTTAATTAATATATTTAAGTTTTAAATTAAATCATTCACTTCTTCATTTTATTAAATAAAGTTTTACAGCATTATTCAACATGAAATTGCATTGCAAATAAATGATTAGCATCTTTAAAAATAAAATAAAAAAGGGAACATATGACCTTGTTGAAGATATGATCTCCCTGAATGGACCTTGTTGAAGATATGATCTCCCTATTGCATCATGATATATTTT
Organism: Solanum stenotomum; assembly: GCF_019186545.1. Classification (NCBI taxonomy): domain Eukaryota; kingdom Viridiplantae; phylum Streptophyta; class Magnoliopsida; order Solanales; family Solanaceae; genus Solanum; species Solanum stenotomum. The sequence continues at coordinate 35,673,258 of NC_064283.1, forward strand.
CAAATCGGTAATATTTTCATCAATCGGCAATGAACTTAAATCAATTCCTTCACTTCGTAGATTTTTTTTTTTTGACTCATTAGCTTGTTATTCCAAGTCAGTTGAAGCTTGAGTCATTAAAATTGGCTTTGAATGATTGTAACTTTTTTTAGAATAATACTTCTCTATTAAATTTAGACTAATTTAGACTTATATGATGTAATTTTCATATTAGTAATTGAGTAATACCTCTCTATTAAATTTAGACTAATTTAGACTTATATGATGTAATCTGCACATTAGTAATTGAGGATCAAATAATAGAGGGCGGACAATTGTAATCAATTTAATGAATTCTAAATTATTTCATTGTAACAAGCAAATAGTAAAAAATAAAATTATTATTATGAAAACAAATAAAAATAAAAAATCAAGCACATAATAAAAAAAATAGAATAGCAAAAAAATACTAACATGATGTGGAGATTCGAGATGCCAAATAGCAATGATTGATGAACAAGAACGAGAGAAAATTGAACAAACTCACAAGTCACAAATATACAAATACAAGAATGTAAGGAGTCTAATACTATTTTTATTTAACAATAATTCTAATTGATAAAGGACTCAAAGATTTTTGAATTTTATTTTAATTCTAAAAATAAAAAAAGTGTTAAATTTTGAATGAATTAGAGTGGGTCGGTAGGTTTTTAATGAAGGGGACCTATTGTTTTGAATTTAAAACAAAAAATTAATAAATTTAAGAAAAGAATAAAAGAAAACGTGAAAAAAAAAACATGAATAAAAATGGAGAAAAAAGAAACACCTCGTAAGGAATTGAACACAAGACGTTGCACCATACCTACAACGCTTGTGCCATCTAAGCTGGGAACATTCTATTACAAGCAGTGTCCTTTCAACTTTTTTAGTATTTATTTATTTTATTTTTTTTATATAGGTATATTCCGAAAAAAATTGGGACGAAGTCGTGTCATGTGACACCCCTTAGGTATCTGTAAATCTGCCCCTGCCCACATTGGAGCTCGTGACTAAATTCAGATCGCGCTGCATGGCTTATTTGGGGTGGGGCTCACAACAAATTTTCTCCATACTCAATCTTCAACCCGGGATCTCTGGTTAATAGTGAAGCAGTTTATGTTAGCGTTTAGGGGTGTTCACTGTTTAGATAAAAACCGATCCAAACCAAAAAATCGAACCAAATCGATAAAATAGAACCGATTTTATTTGGGTTGGGTTTGGTTTGGTTTTAGATTTTTAAAAACCGATAGTATTTGATTTGGTTATGGTTTTATTCAAAAAAAATCAAAGAAATAACCAAACCGAACCGATGAATTATATACATATATTTTATTAATATACATACTTAATATATTGTTTTTATAAACAACTTTAAAGATCTTACATATATTTTCATTAAAATTTCTTTATAATTTACTTATTGAAAGCAAAAATGCCCAAGATGAAAACATTTATTTTATTGATTTCATGTATATGAGTGTCTATGACAATTCTTTGTGGGTCTGAAAATGTTATTGTCTCTTCCTTCTAGGCCAATATAGTGAATTTTAAAGTTTTATTGATAGTAAATTTGGTGATTGAAAGTTCAGTAATTTAAGTCATTCAAACTATTTTTCGTTTTGAATGGATTGTTGTCACTTTTTTCACATTTTGAATGATTGTTTCTTTTATTTTTGTGTATGGTTAATAACCGAACCAAACCAAACCAAACCGAAACCGATAACCACCTAATCCATAAATGTATATTCTATTTGGTTTAGTTTGGTTTTGATAATTTTAAAACCGATTAAGTTGATTTGATTTTGATTTTAACAATAACCGATCCAAACCGACCCGTGAACATCCCTATTAGCATTGTTTTGTATTGTTGGTGTTACTAAATATAGTCACCTACGGTTCCATAAATTGAAATATTGAAATTGGGGGGTGCAAAAGAATATTCTTCAAGTCATTGATGAAACCATGTGGTTGGCTTCTTCATTGTCTGAACCCCAAAATAGCTCGTGTTCCCATTTTCCTCACACGCAAACGAGGAAGGAGCAGAATTCACAACACCTCGTATTCCCAAATCTTGGATTATAACTTTGAAATCTGAATCTTGATTTGAAACTCACGAAATTAGAGAGAATATGAATACGATGACAGCTACCATGACAACCTCTGCAACAACGACAACAACGGTCTCTGTCGGGTCATCTTCATTTTTCACTAATTATCCACTTATGTCTGCTCTTATTGCCTTTGCTCTTGCCCAATCCACCAAGCTCTTCACTTCATGGTATCCTTCCTCCCTCCCTCTTTTTTTTTTGAAAGATGGCATTTGTTCACTATGATTCAGATTGTTAGCTTATGCTTTAGGACCTTATTTGGCATTTAGATGAGGATCTTGACATTTAACAGCTGCTACAAGGCAAGTTTGGATCTTATATACATAAATGCAATTGACAAAAATATTAAGAATCTATATTATAAATAATAGCATCACACCCACTTATCTCAAAATAGATAATCCCTATCATAGGAATAGGGAAGTCACACTAAAGATGATAAAAAAAAAAGTCACACTAAAGATGAGTGTTAGAGACTTGACAAAGGTGATAAGATAGGACACTAAATGCCCAAGCCGGAGGCAAAGGAGAATAGTATGAAGTGAAGATTTATGCTACTCGTCAAGAGCTTAGTCAAGTATCTAAGAACATATTTTTTTCTGGTTGGATCTGAATTTGCTCTGTAATTTTGTACTTTCTGTCTCTTCCACGTTATTGTCTGGGTTCATTTGATGAATTAGACAGGTTAGTTAGTTTTGTTTAAAACCACTATTACAAATTCAAATACTCAAATTCTCTGTCCATGTGTGTATTTGGCACAATAGAAGTATTCTGCTAATGGAAAGTTAACTGTCACATGGGTATTTTTCATTATTATTGGCATTTCAAATGTATATTCAGTCTTAACAAAGGTGCGCTTAAGCCCTAAAGCGAGGCTCAAAATGTGTTGAGTCGTCGTCAAGGTTCTAAGGCATAATTTTCCTTGCTAATGAATCTCTTCTGAAGAGACAACACTAAACAACAATTGATATTTCATTATATCGTAATTATTTTTCAATTTCTTTGTTCATATATTTGTCATTCATGGTAATAAATTATTACTCTTGGACTAAACTGTATTTTTTCTTCCTTTATGCCTTTTTTCATTAAAGCCAACACTTTGTTTGCGCTTAAAGCCCCCAACGGACCTTTAGGGATTTTTTGTGCTTTTTGCTTTTGATAACACTGTGTATATCCACATCTCTGCTTACTATTATCTGTTTATATTACAAATGGATTCCATGATTTAGTCAGAGATCAGGCATTTTGAATGTGACATTGAAAAAGAATTTCCTACAGGTACAAGGAAAGACGATGGGATCTTAAGCAACTTGTTGGATCTGGTGGAATGCCATCATCCCATTCATCAACTGTAACTGCTCTAGCTGTGGCTGTTGGTTTGCAGGAGGGCTTTCGGGGAGCACTCTTTGCTTGTGCATTAGTTTTAGCGTGTGTGGTATATCTCTCTCTCTCTCAATTATATGTATCTCTATTGAACTTCGACCACTTCGACGTATAAACTTTTTTTTTATATGAAGTGACGTATCATTAAAGAGCATCAAGCAGATGCAGAATTACTGGATAAACAACACTTATTGCACTGTTACAAAGAATACAGCTCTCAGCTTGTACATGCCTAATCACTAGAACTCAAATGTTAATAATTCGTGCCTGTAAGATTTGTTACATGCTTAATCTCAGAAAACTCAAATTTTATGTAGTAGTGCCTTCAAGAGTTGTTACTCATTTATTGGTTTGGTTATTTATGCACAACCTATCACCTCAGGTTGCTAGGGATATTGCACAGTCTATACAATAGAGGGATCTTTCATGTAACTAGTTATATGGGATTATGGTGTGGTCTGGTTTAATTTTTGAACCTGAATATGACATTGTTTCCTGTGTTAGTCACAATAATTTTACCTAACCTTATAACTATCAAAGACTTTTTTAAGATTAACTATTGAATCCAACATGTTTTTTTTTTTTAAACTGGTACATTTGTATTGATATTAGTACTTAGGTAGTACTGAATTAACCATATTTACAACAGAGGAAGGTAAAACAAAACAAAACAAACAAAAAGAACTTCCAAAGAAACTGATTCTAACTCTAAAGACCCTAAAACATCTAGAATTGACTCAGTCTCATTAGAGTAAATATTTGTACATCACAAATAGAAGAACAAAATGCATTTAAGTTTAATCTCCTACACATTGTTGCTCCTGTTACCAAAACAATTGTCCTTCTTCTCTGTCCATATAGTCCACTAAATGCAGGCAGAAATAATCCTCCATCTGTCTCTGTTTCTAGCTCCAAATCCAACTTCCTCCCAACTGAAAAGAGTATCGTCAATCTGACTCGGCATTATCCATGAAATGCCTTTGAGATTAAGGAAAATTTTCCCCAATTGGTCAGTGACTTTACAATGTAGGAAGAGATGTCTAACTGTCTCAGCATCCTTTCCACATAAAGGACATATGTTGCATAGTGGAATTCCCCTCTTTGTTTGAAACAATCTCATTAACTAGAAGCCAAGTGAAACATACCACTTTGTGTGGCACTTTTGCTTTCCAAATGTGCTTCCAAGGCCACTTAATAATTTGAGCTCCAGTTTGGTTTGTCAGCTTGCATCCCTCTTCCACCTTATATTTGCCTTTTCTATGCCGATTCCACCATACGCAATCCTCTCCTCTTTGTAGTCCTTGAAAGTTCTCCAGAAACTTGTACAATTCAGTCACTCTTGAAATTTTCCAATCATTTAAATGTCTAAGGACCAAATCCCAGCCTTGTTGTATCCACATTTCAGCAATTGTCTTGTGTAGATGTTGAGCCAAAGTAACGATGTTAGGAAATAAGCCTTGTAAACTATCATGACTTATCCATTTGTCTAACCAAAAAAGAGTCTTGTTACCATTGTGTACCTCGATAATAAATTGACTTTTAAGGAATGGCCAGAAGAGCCTGATGGATCTCCAAAGACTAACACCATAAGGGGCAGTGACTTCTTTACTTACCCAATTGTGCAGCTCTCCATACTTGTTTTTGATGACATTGCACCATAAAGCTTGAGCCTCCTGTGGGTATCTCCATATCCATTTCACCTTAACAACTTTGCTCTGGTTCTTAAGGTTCTTGATGTCTAATCCACCTTATCTTTTGCTTCTGATAATAATCTTCCATTTACCAGGTGGTAGCTTTCCTTCTTCTCCTGATTTTATCCAACCTTGAACCACTGTCCGAGGTATATGGAATAGGGACAACATGTAAGTTTGTAGAGCATCTAAGACAGTTTATCAAAGTTAGTTTACCTCTTAGTGGCAAATACTGTGATCTCCATCTGGACAATTTCTTCTCACATTTCTCCAAAACTAGATTCGAGATATCTATGGATCTTGACTTTGCTCACAAAGGCATGGCAAGATATATGGATGTCAATGTGCCCACCACTCCTCCTAGAATCTGTTGTAGGTGCTTAATATTGGGGACCAAATTAATTGGGAAAAGGTGACTCTTGTTCCAGTTTGTATGTAGAGTAGCCCAGAAATGGCTTAAGAATAAACCAATACCAACCTCAGTATTAACCACTGTTCCTTCTCAACACCACAAAAATGGGGTGCCATCAGCATATTGAAGATGAGTGATCTCTAAAGTGCTCTCACTGTCTTTGGCAACTTCAAACCCCTAGATCCTTCTTCCTATCTTAGCAATATTTAACATATTGTTTATGCCTTTCATTGCTATGATAAACAGAAAAGGGGATAAAGGATCCCCTTGTCTAATCCCTTTTTGTGCACTAAAAAAACCTTTTGGAGCCTTATTAATAAGGACAGAGAGTTCACAATAGAGTTGTAGAATTTAATCCAGTTGATCCACTTCTCACCAAAACCCATTTGTCTCAACAGACTAAGAATGAACCCCCGGTTGACACAATCATAAGCTTTCTCAATATCAAGTTTGCATAAAATGTCATGTTTTCCTTGCGTCATTATGGAGTCAATTGCTTTTTTCCGCTTTCTAAGGAATGTCAAGCCTGTTTGTTTATGAATCCTCTGTTCATGAATTGGATGTGTGACCTTAACTATAGCTTCGCAGTGACAACCTTAATTGAATGTGTAGGATAGGTGGGAGGTGGTAACACACAAGGAACAATCCTGAAAGATCACTCTTTCGTCTAAGGATGCCTAACTGCTGCACATCAGTCAGTTTGATAATGATCGAGTGACATTGCTTCTTCGGCCTGAACCGAGGGATCCCTCAGATATGAGTTCTTGTTTACTACGGATCTTTGTTTTTCTACAAGGTTTTTTCTAAGAATATAGTATATAGTGTGTATAGTATAAGCTCATGAGCTTGGTCTTACTTCACCGTTGAGAAAGGAAAGAAGACTTCCATCTCCAAGTTTAACTCAGACGTAGCTCCCTTCTTTTTTGGGGGTGTGAAGCAGCGTCAAACCAAAATACCCAACAAGCATTAGCTCTCCCTGAAAAGGAGGTCATCCAGTCGCATCTTCCCGTACGGCTACCTTCTATCGATGTAGTTCCAAGTCTTCGATGTCCCTCGGAGACTGGCAAGAATTTGTACTAACAGAGTAGTAGAACGGGATTGATGATGAGCGGGAGACAAACAAAAAAGGAGGAAAGACCACTCAATAAATGAAATTGCCGAAAGATTTTCCTTTGAACTGTTTGAAAATATCCAACTTGAGTTATGAGAGTACGAATGGTTTGTGCAATGTCTTAATCAAATGCCTAGTGGCATGATCAAAGCCGATGATCGTAAGCTAGAAATTGCCGAAAGATTTTCCTTTGAACTGTTTGAAAGTTATCCAACTTGAGTTATGAGAGTATGAATGGTTTGTGCAATGTCTTAATCAAATGCCTAGTGGCATGATCAAAGCCGATGATCGTAAGCTATGTCCTCATTAGCTATCAACACTACATACATTATCTGCCCTCCTTTAATGAAAGCCATTTGTTGTTTGTCCATCAATTTTTCCACCACCCTCTTCTATCTCTCTGTCAGGACCTTAGAGATCAGGTTGTAAAAGTTCCCAATCAAATTAATAGATTTAAAGTCTGAGCTCCGTTCCCCTGCCTTCTTGGGGTTCAGGGCAATGTACTTTTCAAACATTTCATTTGAATGAAAATTGTAAAAAGTCTCCATTTTATCTTTCTTCAGAACCTCCCAGCATTTTAAATAGAACCTCATTGTATAACCATCAAGGCAAGGGGGTTTGTCGGTAGCACACATCTTCAAATATTCAAAAACCTCTTGTTCTTCAAACTTAACTTGTAATGCCTCTTTTTAAACATCTGTGATTGTTGGGTGGTTGCTAATATTTTAAGTGGGTCTCCATTCTTCAGTGTACAACTTCTTGTAGAAAAAATGATCTCCTCTTTGATTCTGTTAGGCTCAACTATAGTCTCTTCATGTACTACAATTTGGTCAATGTGATTATATTCCTTGTGAGGATTAACAGTCTAGCGAAAACATTTGGTGTTTCTGTTCCCCTCCTGGAGTGATAAAGCCCTTGGCTCTGTCTCCAGGGTTCTTCTTCATTCTTCAGACATCCTTCATATATTCCATGAACAAATTGGCTTTCTTAGCAATTTCCTCCTCTGTTAATGTTCTATTCTCCAAACAAGAGTCTAGTTCAGCCATCTGGCTAATCAATTTATTCTTTTGAAGCTTGTAATTCCCTTGCTCATTCCTGCTCCATTCTTTTAGGTTCCTTTGAGAGCTTTTAAATTACAGACTAGAATGTAATCAAGTTTCCCAGAAAAATGCAAAATCACTCCACCAATTAATAACTCTATCAGCAAAACCTTTTACGTTTAACCACCAATTTTCAAATGTCCACAGAAGAGAGCAATTGGAACATGTTCTTAAATCACTCTCTGTAAAGTAGATTGCTGAACTGGTTATTCCATTCTGTGGAAACAATATCCTGTTTATTCTAGGGGCAGTGTTATGATTGCCTCCTTTAAAAAAAGTGTAAGAAGCACCATCTTACCATAAATCAATGAACTTCATATCCTCTATATAGTCTGAAACTTCCCCCATAACTGAATTCTCCTAATGCAGCCCCGTTTCTCGGAGAGGAATCTACACACATTAAAGTCACCACAAATAACCCAATGTCCCTCCATGAGACCTTTGACATCAGCTAATTCCTCACATACCGATCTTCTTTCCAATTTGCTATTATAGGAGCATAAACACCAGTCAAGACATTCAAAATCACATAACTGGGCCTTGAAATTACAAGATAATGTGTAAGCTCCAATCTGTAAGATCTCCCCTTTCCATACTGCAGAGTCCGAACGTAAAATAATTCCACCTTTGGTTCCACTAGCTTCAAGACATACCAATCTTTTTGTTCCCATGTTGTTTTTTAGGAAACCATTGTTACACTTAGAGTTGGTCAAGATGTATCTTTTTTCAAAAAGTTCACAATTTTTTTTTTGAAAAGTAGCCTTTAATCTTATTTTCTTACACATCTTATATTGTTAGGAAGGTGGGATAAAAATAATACTTCGATTGTTTTGATAGCAAGGATAACCACAAGAAGATTTATCAAACATTAGATCCAATTGGTTCCTGAAAGTAAGAAAAGATCCTTCTTATGTATTGTCCGGCTTTTGGGTAAAGTTGTGCTCTTTCATGATTATCTAATACTGTTCCCCAATAAAGTAACTGAGCATTTTGTCTTCTGTTGTATTCTGGTAACCAAGAGATCTCTAATGTCGTAAATTCTTGTGGCAGGTCATGTATGATGCCACGGGTGTAAGATTACATGCTGGACGTCAGGCAGAGGTGTGATTCTCGTGTTGATTGTGCTATTTGGATATCTGCTTTGATATTGAAGCATGTCTATCAACTTACATGCATGCTGCTTGCTTAGATTTGTCTACAGGAATTTTCAAGCAGAAGCATTATATCCTTTCAGTACTTTAGAATAGCAGTATAATCAATTGCACAGAAATTTCAGTAAACATATACCAACATTCTTCTGTTCTTTCTTTTTTCAGGTCCTGAATCAAATTTTGTACGAACTTCCTTCTGAACATCCTCTTGCAGATAGCAGACCATTACGAGAACTCCTTGGTCACACTCCTCCTCAGGTTTCTTTATTTGACTTTACTTAAAAATACTTGTAGATTGGCTTTTATCCTAATTCACCGTAAAAGGCTTTCTGAAATTTAACTCCCTCCCCCACCCCATTTCGCCATGTTGACAAGTTTCTTTTCTGTCTTGTTTCTTTGTTTTCTTTGCCTTATTTCTTTCTGTCTGGGAATTTCAATTTTACCTTCTAAATATAATTAATTTAATTACTTGATCATTTTTTTTTCTGAGGGGTGGAGGGGCAGGGAGCACATGAATGATAATGGTGTACATGTGTGTGTGTATGCAGTGTGTCCTCGTGAAAAATCTTCTTGTAGTCATTTAAAATTTATTAAATATAAATTTATAAAATGATTCGGATTATATTAAATTTATGAATATATTAGTTCAAATAAATATTATGGACTAATATAATTAAGTTAATTATTTAAATCTAATAAATATAGATTTAATTAAAGCCCGCTCCATCAAGTTCATATGTCATGTCACTTAAATTTGATTGGCCGAAGGGAGTCCTCTTCCAATCACAACTCCTCTATTTTAAAACTATAAATAGGGGTCCTCATAATTCAGAATTTGTGGACAGTAAAATTCGCGAAAATTATAGCAACAATCATATTTATTATTTCAAAGTGCACTTGGAGATTCAAGAACAAGTTTTAAAGCCCTTGAATTTATATATATATTTTTATTTTATGACAAGGGAAACCCACAGCCGCTATCCTTTTGGGTGAGCACAGGGTAAAACCCCCGCTCCTATGCAATAGCTCACAAACCACATAGGAGAGGTAACCCGCACTAGGCAAGTCCGGTACGACGAGCTCGACCCAGAAGGCAAACCCCTTACTTTCGCTGGCAAGGGGTTTTGAACTTGAGACCTCCAACATGGAAGTCCCAAGCCCAAACCACTGGGCCACCCCGAAGGGTGCCCTTGAATTTATATTTGAAAAGGCGAATTCTGAAGAATCATAGAGATTGTAACACTCGCACTTTGAAATAATAAATACGATTCTTGCTATAATTTTCCGTTCTTGATTATTGTTTTCTCGACGCGAATTTTACTGTCCACAAATTCTGGCATGCCCAGTGGGATACTCTCTACCTCTCAGCTCAACATTTCAAGCATCAAAGAATATCAAAATGACTTGCACTATGGAAGAACGACTAGCAAGCTTGACTAAAGCAATTGAAGGCTTGACAAAGTGTGCTCATGAACAAGATGCTAAACTTTCCAAGCTAACAAATAAGATGGATAACATGATCGAAAGAAGATCGAGTCGAGAATCTTTGAAGCTTCCTAGAATTAGAGACGAAAGAGAGTTGCATAAAGCAAATAAAGATCAAAGAGATTCATCTCTCCGCTGGATGTTTGATTCCCATTGATCAATTGAAGGACTTTATCGAAGACAAATCTGAGTCTCCATCCAAATTTTCTCCCACATATGCAAAGTCATATACACAAATAATTGATAACTTGAAAATGCTTGAGGGCTATCAACCTCCTAAGCTTCAACAATTTGATGGCAAAGGAAATCCCAAACAACATATAGCGCACTTTATCGAGACTTGCAATGATGCTGGGACGTATGGTGATTATTTCGTTAAAGAGTTCGTCTGATCTCTCAAAGAAAATGCTTTTGATTGGTACACAGATCTCGAACCAAATTCTATAGATTGTTGGGAGCAGCTAGAACAAGAGTTCCTCAATCGTTTCTATAGCACGACACGTGTCGTTAGTATGATTGAACTTACAAAGGCTCGTCAAAGTGAGGATGCGCTAGTTGTTGACTTTATCAATCGCTGGAGAAGTTTGAGCCTTAACTGCAAAGATTGCCTTAGTGAAACTTCTAGCATTGAATTGTGCATCCAAGGCATGAATTGGGGTCTTCACTACATCTTGCAAGGATTAAAGCCCAATACATTCGAAGAGTTGGCAACTCGTGCACATGACATGGAATTAAGCATGACTTCAAGAGAAGATCGACGATCTCATGTCTATGAACCTCATGAATATGAAGATATAGAAGAACTACAAAGTGGGGGGCAAGTTTGCATTTGAAGATGACTTTGAAGAGTCAATGTATATCTAGACGCTCATTAACGCATGAGGTTAAACTGCAAGTTACAACGCTCCTTAACGCATGAGCTTAAACTGCAAGTTACAACGCTCCTTAAATCGCATGAGCCTAAACTGTAAGTTACAATGTTTCTCATCGCATGAGCCTAAACTGCAAGCTATAATGCTCCTAGATGCACGAGCATAAAGTGTGTGTCTCAAAGCTCTTCAAATTTGAGTTAAATCTTCAAATTAAAATGCTCCTTGAGACACGAGTCTAAACTGTATATCATAAAGTTCTTTAAATTTGAGCTAAATCTTCAAGTTAAAATGCTCCTCGAGACACAAGCTTAGACTATATGTCATAAAGCTCCTCAAATGTGAGTTAAATCTTTAAGTTGAAATGCTCCTTAAAACACGAGCTTAAAGTGTATGTCACAAAGCTCTTCAAATTAGAGTTACATATTCAAGTTGAAATGCTCCTTAAGGTACGAGCCTAAACTGCATGTCACTTCTGGCTCGCAAGAGTATAAATTATGTACGACACACCAAAAAAAAACACTCTCCCAGAACTACGTTGTGACTTGATCCTCTTCACTGAGGTACGTTGGCGCTTAGAACCATATTCTAAGTTCAGTTGCGTGAGTGTCAAAAAACCACATGTTCCCCCTTGATTTGTCACATGAAAGTTAAATCTATGAGTAATCTTTCATAAAACTTCAGACTTGCACCAAATGGTGGTGACTCAATGGGGGCAAACCCTTATGAATAAAAATTGTTTCAAGATGAAGTCTTCGAAAATCTCCAAGTATGCAAGTTGAAATCTTCAAATTGTCCAAGTATACAAGTTGAAGTATTAAAATCTTCCAATTCTACAAGTTAAAGTCTTCAAATTTGTCTAGTCTGCAGTTCAAGTCTTCAAATTCTTCAAGCCTAGTCATTGAAAGATAAAATATCTCGACAAGACTTGAAGAAGGGGCATTTCTAGTCATTTAAAATTTATTAAATATAAATTTATAAAATGATTCGGATTATATTAAATTTATGAATATATTAGTTCAAATAAATATTATGAATTAATATAATTGAGTTAATTATTTAAATCTAATAAATATAGATTTAATTAAAGCCTACTCCATAAAACCCATATGTCATGTCACTTAAATCTGATTGGCCGAAGGGAGTCCTCTTCCAATCAGAACTCCTCTATTTTAAAACTATAAATAGGGGTTCTCATAATTCAGAAAAGAGACAAAAAATTCTAAACAAGAAGCTAGAGAAAATCCGTGGTACAAACGCCATAAAATTCTCTATAATGCTACAAGTTTAAGAATTCAAGCATTCAAGTTCAAGAACGATCAAGATCAAGACCATCAGATTCAAGAACAAGCTCGAAGCCCTTGAATTCAAGTAAAAGTCAAGATCAAGATAAAGTTCAAGTTCAAGTTCATCGGAGATTCAAGAACAAGCTTTAAAGCCCTTGAATTTATATTTGAAAAGGCGAATTCAGAGGAATCATAGAGATTGTAACACTCGCACTTTGAAATAATAAATACGATTGTTGCTATAATTTTCCATTCTTGATTATTGTTTTCTCGACACGAATATTACTGTCCACACTTCTCCACAGCTCGGAATCCTTCATAGGAAATTAACTATGGATACTACCTAATCTTTTCAACAGTAGATCATCATTTACTTTTGACCTTTCTCTTCTTGCCCTAAAAATAAGTTGTATGAAATAACCATTGGCAAAGTAAAATATTTTCTTAAGGGCGTCCAAGATTTAATGTATATGCATGAAAATAGTCTGTGATCGATATATTTTGGACAATTTTCTATATAATTTTTGAAAGATGGGTGTCCGATTGGCCACCCTGGGCTATATGTTGCTACACCACTGGAAATAACCTTACAAAAAATGTCTTGTGGAATAATGCTAATGTTAAAAGTAATGTCTTGTGGAATAATGCTGATGGAAAAAATTGTTAGTCAATAACCTAATGTTACCTATCCTGCATAAGATGCAATTCCAAGTGCGAACTTCATAAAGTCATATTAGTGGACATCTACATCTATGCTTAATGTTTCCAACATATCACATGATAAACTGTAACAACTTCAAAGAGTGAATTCTACAGCCTTCAACTGCAGGTTGTAGCCGGTGGATTATTGGGATTGACGACTGCAACGGCTATTCATTTTATCACAGGCTCAGGACATCAAGCATGACATTAAAGAAGCGGTTGCTTACAATGTTACAGTTTGTGAAATATGATATATGTGATATCAGGCCAAAAGTTGCAGATATCTCATTTCACCTTTGAATTGTGCTGGATGGTATTGACTGCAGAGATGTACTAATATTTCAGATACCTCATTGCCTCCTAACAGGTTCAGAATTGCTAATATTCATTTAGAAGTTTATACACTTTATACATAATGTAGATAATTATTAGCTACAATGAACTGCAACCTGTAAGTTAAGCTGCACACTTTTCAGAAAATTAGTTACAGTGTGTTAAATGTTTTTCTGTATTACCTCAATTACTCACAACTTCTTCACTTGTCCAATTAATTTGGTAAACTACTTTCTTCCAGTTCCTATAAACAGACTAGACGAATACTGCCCGTGCACGCACGCACTGACCCAATATTTATCTATACATATTTGTGTGAAAAATAAAAATGTTATTTAAAAGTAGTGGTAACTCAAGCATATTGTGCAAATCATTCATTTATATACACGTTATTTATATTTATACATTAATACATGAAACATGCTTAAATTATTGCCACATATATTTGTGATTGCAGTGTCCACATGTATACATAGATTATTTTGTGATTGGGGTCCTCGAAATTAAAAGCTGTTAGGAAATACTCATTCATCTGGTTATATTCCAACTTAGGAAAATTATGCTCCGAAGCTAAAGCAATTGGGTCAAGGGAAACAACTTCCTCCCTCGTGACTTTTATTGGTTCACTAGAGAATTTATCCGCACTTCGCGTTGTTAAAAAACTGATATGATGTCAATAATTTTATTAAAATATGATATAGATAGAAGAAATATTTATAATATGTGCATATATATTATATATATTCCGATGTAATAAGTAATTTCACAAAGAAAAATGTTTGATCGGTAGTTATATGACTTCCAACAATATTAGAAGTTGTTATTTTGGACCAAAAAAAATTATAAACTTACAATAATAAAAAAAATTCGTGTAAAATCAAAGAAAATTGTGGAGAGAATATAAATAAATAAATAATGCAATATCATTCTTATAATCTTAATTTTTAAGAAAAAGAGGAAAAAAATATGAAATTAATGCACAATTTTTCGAACTCTAATGTGATCATTTCTAAAAATTATTACAATGTCTTAATTTATAGACATTTAGATTTTTATAATAAAGAATAAAAATGAATGCAGGAATAGTCATTAACACAATTTTTTTTATTATTATTATAATAATAATAATAACAACAACAATAATAAATAGAATTATAGTGAAATTAAATAAATAAACAAATAGGATTCTTGGACAAAGAGAGGTGTCGATTTTATTCAACTCATTATTGTTGTTTTTCCTCTTATTTTTCATCATTACTTATTTAAATAATATATAAAAATAAATATTCATATTTTTAACTTTGCCTTTATCCTTTATTGTAGTATTTGTTTTATATTTTATTAATTTTTTTCTTTTTTTTCTCTTTTCCTTCATCTATCCTACTTAATAATAATTTTTTTATAGTAATAAAATCACATTTTTCTTAGGATGTTAATCATAAGAAACATAAATGGTTCTTTGTACTGTAATATAATTAAAAAAAAAAGATTGTATTTCAACATTTGATATATATTTAAATTTTCTAATCTACCAACAATAATGTTTGAACCTTGATAGTAATTAGCATAAGACAAAGTTGCAATAATCAATTTTTGTGTCTAACGAATGTATAAACAAAATGCTCTTGCCTTCAAAACTTAAGAAATTACTTAGAAAGAACACAATGCACATACCTTCATTAGGACCTTGATCATAAGAAAATATATTTTTTAAGAAAATATTAATGAATCAATGCACAATTTTTGAGCTCTTGTCAACACTCACTCTGACTAACTGATCAATAGAGTCCTCTTTATTGAGTCTACCTTTATTACAATATCAAACCATGAAAAACAAGACTTCAAATATTAAATAAAAAGGATAATCTTGAGTAGGAGTTTCATGAAATAAAAAATTATGATTTTATATTGACAAAATAGAGGAATCTTTAAAAAACATAAATAATTTTTTGTACTATAACATTGTTGAACATTGGTTAGTAGTTAGTATTATTACACACAAAGTTACAATAACTAATTTGCATCTAAACAAAAATACAAACTTACAATAATGAAAATTATACAAATTCAAACTAAAGAAGTTACACGGAGAAAACACAAACACACACGCACATTTTCCTTAGAATCTTATCATAAGAAAATAGATAAAAATACGAATACAAAATAAGTGCCCACTCTTTTGAGCTCTTGGCAGACACTTTTTTTTGTCAAATTAACCAACATTCAAGAGTCTTTTTCAGTGTCATGTTAACACATGGATTTGATAATAGAGTAATACTACAAAGAACAATAAAATATAAAAAATAATCTTAAGTTGAAATTCCATGAAACAAAAAACTTGTGAATTTAGAGTGACAAAAATGGAAAAATATCATAAATTATCTTAAATTTTATAATTTAATTGTTGGGGGTTATGAATATTAAAACTTAAAAGTCATGAAATTAATTAGATTATTAAGAATAGAAGTTTAATAGATATAAGTTATGAAGGTGAAACTTTAAAAGAAAATAAAGAAGGAAAAACATAAATAAAAAAGATAAAAGAAAGACCTTTACACTAAAAGATATAAAATTCTTGAATTGAATAAATTAAAAAAAATAAAAAAGAATAAAGAAAGGAAGAGAAGTGACTTAAGGAAATGTTATATATGTCATAAATGATGAAATTGGGGTAGCAAAATCGTAATTTATTTTTTTTTAAAAACTTTATATTTTATAGAAATATAAATTTCTTGAATTGAATAAATTAAAAAAAAGAAGTAAAAAGGAATTAAAATGGGAAAAAAGTAATTTAAAGAAATGATATAAATATCATTAGGAAAGAAATTAAAATAGTAAAAGAAGAAAATGAGAAATATTAAGGGAAAAAATAATAGCATTAATGATCAAATAAATTAATTATGACTATTGATAAAGAAAGAACTAAATGTGTCTATCTTTAATATTTAGGTGAATTTTTTGTATTTTAAAATTTGAAAAATGGCCAAAAAACACCACAAAAAAGATAAATAATTTTCTAGCCCTTAGAAGCATGCCACATCAGCATGTCTAACATTCTCCTTTATATATAACATTAAAAAGGAAAAAGGGTTAAAAATGCCCTTAAACTATGTGAAAGGAACAAAAATTCCCTCCGTTTATAGTTTGGCTCAAAAATGCCTTACCGTCAATACTTTGATTCAAAAATGTCATTTAACTATGCGAAAGGAACAAAAATGCCCTCCGTTTGTTGTATGGTCCAAAATGTCCTTACCGTCAATATTTTGGTCCAAAAATGTCTTTATTGTTATTTAATGGGTCAAAAATGCTCATTTTCCAAATAAATATATTATTATTATTTTCTTTTACACACATTCTTTTTCTAATAATGTTTTTAAATTAGCAAATGTTTATCTTACTTCAATTCAGAAAAAAATAAAAAATAAAAATATTTCTTATTTTATTATCATTATTTTTTTATCGTTATATAAACATAAATTTATCACGAATATAATATGATCTTATATATATGGCATATATTATCTGTCGAAAGGGTACATAAAGTTATTTTATTTTAATTGATAAAATGAGATTAAGAAGAAAAAAAATATTTCCTACATTTTTATTTGTTAAAGTGATTTTAGAAGAAAGAAAACAAGAATAATGTTCTTTAATAATATTTTAATTAGGAAGAAGATGCGTTTAAAAAGAAAAAATAATATATTTATTCGGAAAGGGCATTTTTGACCCATTTTGTAACTATAGAGGCATTTCTGGACCAAAGTATTGACTGCAAGAGCATTTTTGAGCCAAAGTATTGACGGTAATGACATTTTTGAGCCAAACTATAAAGGTGGGGGGGGGACATTTTTGTTCCTTTCACATAGTTTAAGGGCATTTTTGACCCTTTTTCCTATTAAAAATAAAGATTTATTTTTAATTGTATTCTGAAATCATTTCTCAAGATCTAACGCTATAAATTAATTAATTAACAATGACGAAGTTAGAATTTTTTTAAGGTTGTTTAAAATTTAATATATATGTATGAAAATTAATTTTTGACCCTTAGTAAAATCTAATACTATAATTCTTTGACGAAGGGTGTCCAATTGACCACCCTGAGCTTTATCTAGCTATAATGCTATTAATTAATATTATTTTAATGCACGTGCTTTGCATGTGTGTAACACGTCAACTAAGAGAAATATATATATAAAATGAACAAAAACTATTGTGTGTATAACTCATATTAGATATATATAAGGTGCCCGCGCTAGCGCGGGCCCAATATATGCTACTTTTTTGTCTCAATTTACATAGATGAAATTTGGAGAGTGGACTAAATTTTTTCTAAGTGTTATTTAAAAAATATTTAAATTGTTAATTTATTGAAATTTGTAGTACTTTTTATGTCATTTTCAAATAATATATGTTACTCTTTTTATTCCATTTTGCATGACACAAGTGATTTTAGGAAAGTCAATATAATTTCTTATATGATTCTTAAATGTTTTTACTTGTTATTTTATTATGAGATATAATAATTTTTACATTACTTTCAAACAATATATGTTCTTCTTTTATTTCAATATGGAATTAGAGAGTCAACAATTTCTTATATGAATTTTAGTTATGTTTTTTTAAAATATCTTAACTTATTACATTTTGATTTTAAGCAATTTTTATGTAATTTTCAAATACATAAAAAATTAAAAGAAAAACAAAATGAAAAAATTAAAACAAAGAAAGTTTTAAAGTTTTCAATTCATCATATTCCTATATTAAAATGTTTCAAATCTTTGCTCCAATCTTTAAAACTCCACATATATGCACAAATTAATATACAGAAGACAACATAATTTTTTAAAATATATATATATATATAAAAGCTCTTTCTAATAATATCACATATATATTTCATTTTTAAAATACGATTCCCTCCCTTTCTAATATATATATATATATATATATGAAAGCGCTTTCTAATAATATCACACATATATATGAAAGCTCTTTCTACACACCTTTTGTTTCACTTATTTCCATTATCCCCTATTACTTTTAAAAATCTTCAAAATCCCTTATTTTTTTTAATGTATTCGAGCTGCATATTAATGTATCCGAACCAGTATTTAATGTATCCGAGCTACATATTATATATCCGAGCTAGTTTTTAATGTATCCGAGCTACATATTAATGTATCCAAAACAATATTTAATGTATCCGAGCTTCAATTATTGTATCCGATTTTTTTAATTTTTAAGGAATTAATGTAATTAGAAACTTATTAGGGATAAATTGTAATTTCATATTAAAACTATGAGATTTATGTAATTTACTCAAAAATAAATGTATATCCCACAATCCACATGTATAAAAATGTCCACAAAAAAAAAGGTATAATTGAAAAAGCAGTCAAGTACAATTCTTTTCCAAGCTTGGAAAACAGAAAAAGAGAAGGAGGAGGAGTAGGAGACGTAGAAGAAGAAGGAGAATGAGAAGGGGAAGGAAGAGGAGAAGAAGGAGAAGGACAAGAAAAAGCAGAAGTAGAAGAAGGAAAGGACTAGGAGGAGGAGAAGGAGAAGGAAAAGGAAAAGGAGGAGGAGGAGAAGAAGAAGCAAAAGTAGAAGGAGAAAGAGAAGCAAAAGCAGAAGGAGAGCTGGAAGTAGGCACGTTGACCATGACCTGCTTCCCTAGCCTCTTCTATATATGTAGAATATAGTTGAGTACACAACTTCGAAACATTACGCAAATATGACTAAGCAATATATTTGAGTTACAAAATAGATGTCAAGAAAAAAATTAAGTTTCAGAAAATGATCAATGTTTATCCGATTTAGCTACCTAATGTTGATTCGATTTTAGATAGATACCGTGGAAAGATAAATAGTATTAAGAAAAATAAGTTTAAATCATAATTTATTCAAGGTTAAATTAATTACAAATAAATATCTTTAATTTTCACTAGGTAAATATCAATAAAACATTATTTGTTTAAGTTGTCAATTGGATTTACACAATATGGAAATTAAAATATGTAATATAAATTAGGGAAAGTTTACTCAAAAATAAAGAAATTAGGGAAGGTTTACCCAAGAACGGAAAATTATGCAACAATCGATTTATTGATTTAAAGTGTGAGTGTTGCAATCTCTATAATTCTTCTTATTCGTCTTTTCAGATATAAATTTAAAGGCTCTTGAGCTTGATCTTGAATTTTGAATTTGTTCTTGGATTTTAATCTTGGATTCAAGGGCCTTTGGAGCTAGTACTTAAATCTTTGATGAATTTGAACTTGAATTCGATCTTGATCTTGACTTTATACTTGAATTCAAGGGCTTCGAGCTTGATCTTGATTTGTGGATTTGATGAATTTGATATGGACTTGAACTTGATGATATTGATCTCCTCCTCTAGCTGCTGGTGAGGGGCAATCGACTTGGATTCAAGGGCCTTTGGAGCTTGTCTTGAATCTTCGATGAACTTGAACTTCATCTTGATATTAACTTATAGTTGAATCGAGGGCTTTGATCTTGATCTTGAATGGGGTGGTCGTGATCTTGATCATTCTTGATCTTGAACTTGATCTTGATCGTTCTTGATCTTAAACTTGATCTTGAACTTGAACGGATGAATTCTTGAACTTCTAGCTTATAGAAAAATCTGTGGCTTTTGATCCACGAGCTTTCTCTAGTTTCTTGTTAGAATTCTTGGTCCCTTTTCTGAATTATCAGGACCCCTATTTATAGTTTTAAATAGACGAGTTGTGATTGGAATAGGATTCTCTTCCGGCCAATCAGATTTAAGTGACATGACATATGGACTTTAATTAAATTCATATTTATTAGATTTAAATAATTAACTCAATTATATTAATCCATAATATTCAATTAGACTAATATATTTATTAATTTAATTTAATCCGAATCATTTTATAAATTTATATTTAATAAATTTTAAATGATTACAAATGCCCCCTTCTTCAAGTCTTGTCGAGATATTTTACTTTTCAAAGACTAGGCTTGAATAATTTGAAGACTTCAACTTGCAGACTTGAAGAATTTAAAAACTTCCACTAGCATACTTGGAGATTTTGAAGACTTCATCTTGAAACAATTTTTATTCATAGGGGTTTGCCCTCATTGAGTCACGACCATTTGGTGCAAGTTTGAAGTTTGATAAAAGATTACTCATAGTTTTAACTTTCATGTGACAGATCAAGTGGAAACATGTGGTTTTTTAACACTCATGCAACTGAACTTAGAATATGATTCTAAATGCCTACGTACTTCAGTGAAGAGGATCAAGTCACAACGTAGTTCTGGGAGAGTGAATGATTTTTTTGTTTTTTTAAGGCGTGTCGTATACAGTTTATACTCTTGCAAGCCAGGAGTTACATGTATTCAAGGCTTGTACCTTAAGGAGCATTTTAACTTGGAAATTTAGTCAAATTTGAAGAGCTTTATGATATACAGTTTGGGCCCGCATTTCAATTTGAAGATTTAACTCAAATTTCAAGAGGTTTGTGACATACAATTTAAACTTGTGTTTCAAGGATTATTTCAACTTGAAGATTTAACTCAAATTTGAAGAGCTTTGTGACATGCAGTTTAAGATTTTGTTTCAAGGAGAATTTCAACTTGAAGATTTAACTCAAATTTGAAGAGTTTTGTGACATATAGTTTAAGCTCCTGTTTCAAGGAGCATTTCAACTTGAAGATTTAACTCAAATTTGAAGAGCTTTATGGCATACAGTTTAAGCTCGTGTTTCAATGAGCATTTCAGCATGAAGACTTAACTCAAATTTGAAGAGCTTTTAAACTTAGAGATTTAGATCAAATTTGAAAAGCTTTCTGACATGCAGTTTTGGGGTCATGCATCTAGGATCATTATAACTTGAAGTTTAGGCTCATGCGATGAGAAGCATTACAACTTGCAGTTTAGGCGCATGCGATGAGGAGCATTGTAACTTGTAGTTTAGGCTCATGTGATGAAGAGCATTGTAACTTGCAGTTTAAGCTCATGTATTAAGGAGTCTTGTAACTTGCAGTTTAGGCTTATGCGATGAGAAGCATTGTAACTTGGAGTTTAAGATCATGCATTAAGGAGTGTCTAGATATTCATTGACTTTTCAAGTCATCTTCGGATGCAAACTTGCCCCCACTTTGGATTTATTTTATATCTTCATCTTCATGAGGTCCATAGACAGGAAATCATTGATCTTCTCTTAAAGCCATGCTTAATTCCATGTCATGTGCATGAGTTGACAACAATTCGAATGTATTGGGCTTTAATCTTTGCAAAATGTAGTGAAGACTCCAATTCATGCCTTGGATGCACATTTCAATACTAGAAGTTTCATTAAGGCGATCTTTGCAGTTGAGGCTCAGACTTCTCGAGCGATTGATAAAGTCAACAACTAACTCATATTCACTTCGACGAGCCTTTGTAAGTTCAATCATACTAAAAAAACGTCTCGTTCTATATAAACGATTGAGGAACTCTTGCTCTAACTGCTCCCAACAATCTATAAAATTAGGTTCGAGATTTGTATACCAATTAAAGGCATTTGCTCTGAGAGATCGAATGAACTCTTTAATAATATAATCAGTTTACGTCCCAACATCATTGAAAGTCTCGATAAAGTGCGCTATATGATTTTTGGGATTTCCTTTGCCATCAAATTGTTGAAGCTTGGGAGGTTGATAGCCCTCAAACATTTTCAAGTTATCAATCCTTCGTGTATATGGCTTTGAATATGTGAGAGAAAATTTGGATGAACACTTAGATTTGTCTTTGATAGCCTCTATGTCATGACCTGAGCCTACACCCTGAATGTGGCTAGCACTCGAGAACCATTGTTGGTCCCCAAGCGAACCCTCATCCTAGCTGACTTCAAGCGGAAAACTGATTCAAGCATACAAAAGCTTAAAAATTGAATAAAATTCATGAAACTTAAACACAAGCTTTAACTCAAAAGAAAACTGAATAAAAATAAATTATACAACTCGCCATAAAATAGGCAACTTAAGTCTTTAAAACATTTAATAAAATAAATGATACAGACTTCTCAACTATACTGACTATCTATGAAGCCTCTAACTGATAACGAGGGAAGTTGGGACAAGACTCACGACATCCTGACTGAACTGAAAAGTCAATGAAATCCTCCGGAAGCAAGGAGGCTCACCATAGCTAACTCAAACTCTCGGATGTATCAACGAAGCTCCTGTTGATGATTCTGAATACCTGTGTCTGCATCATGAGAAGATGCAAGCCAAATGGCTCAGTACAAGGAATGTGCGAGCATGTAAGAGGAATTCTAAAGCATAACATAAGCTTGAAACTTGAAAAGAAGGAAACATACTTACCTCTTTTCAATCTTAATTAACTCAAGGAATACTCCAAACTACTGAAAACTACTCAAACTTACTCAACTCAGAAGTACTCAAGGATAAGATACTCAACTCAGAGATTAGATACTCAACTCAAGGATATGATATTCGACTCTAGGTACTCAACTCTGGATACTCAACTTCGGATACTCAACTCTGGATACTCAGCTCAATATAAAGCAACAATACACATGCAATATATGGAAAGCTTTATAAAATAGTAAAACAACTCAATTCGTTAAAGAAAATGCAATAACAAACTCAACTTTTCTCATATAAGAAAATAATATAATTTCTGTGGGAGTTTCTCTAACCGACAACCATCACTTAAGACCTATATTGATGATACAACACTTTACCTCACGCTGCCAAGGACCATCCTATACCTTGCCATCAGAATAGGACCTGAACTACTAAGTGGATCCACTAGTCTATTGTGAAAAAGGTTCATCTAAAAAGTATGACCCTTTTCTACCCATGGTGGCTACATGGTTTTATGGAGACGTGAGTTATCTGAACTCATGCTCGCCCCCAATTCGGTGGTCAATACTACTCCCAAAATATGATACTAGCTCTTTATGTTTAAAACATACTTCTTTCTGTGATTAGAGATAATTTCTCAAAACTTAGCTCAAAGGTTATCATGGAAATCTCAGTATCCCCTCTTGCTTCATTTAGATAGCGATACTCTTTTCTTTTTCTGAAAACTAGCCCGAAGGCTCTTTGGAAATCTCAGTTTCCATTCTTATTTAAATGTGAAAATATTTTAAATCTCTTTGGGAATACATAGTACCCATATTCTTTTTGAAGAAACGAACTTCAACTTTACTCTTTACTGAACTCAAAACTTAAGTCTTAAAACAAAGTTAAAACGTTTGTAAAAGACTTCTTCAAATATGGTTCATGCCGAATTATGGACATGAACTACTCAATGCAAGGTTTTCAGTAACCATAGACAGAACTCAAATACTTGGAACTCAAGAACTTCAATGATACTACTCAATTCAAGAATGCTCAACTTAAAATATCAATAAGGAACTCAGGTATACTACTCTTCTCATTCTCTTTGTATTATTTTCTCAAAACTTAGTTCAAATCGATATAATTGATCTCAAGGATTCACAATTGAACTCAAAGGCTTTCTTGAACTCTACCCTTAACTCTCTCTTAAATGTGAATTATGAATTCAAGAGTTACGGTTCATGATATGAAGGATCTTGTAATGATAAAGTGGACTCATGAATACATTCTTCTCACTCATACTCACTTGCTCGAGTCTTGTAACAAATTATTAGAATTTGTAGAAGACTCATCAAAGGACTAAAAGGGACTTTCTCAAAATGTTCGAAAGAACTCTCAAGACTTAATTTCACTCTACCTTGAATTTGAATTATGGATTCAAGGTTGTGACTTGTGATAGGAAATGTCTCATGATGTTTAGGAATGATTGTTGATAGCTAAACATGAGAAAAGTCACGAAATCACCGTCTTGGAACAAGTTCGCGACACAGAGACGGTTTAAAATAATACTCGCGAAATTAAATTTTGAGACAGAGGAGTCAGCGTCTTAAACGCGATGCAGAGCAACTTTTAGCTCACTGGGGGAGCAAGTCCACGACGCGGACTTGCGTGCCAGATCGCACTCGACTTTCTCCTTCTTCATTTCGCAGCCCCAATTCGCCTAAATTCGATTCTTTTTCTCGATCTCTCTTTAGATTTAGATACCCAACACATGTACACTAGAATCTAACTCTAACCACTCTATAAATCGACACATTAACCTCAAGAACTTATCAATCTCAGCCCAATTCAATAATGGAAACAAATTCATGAATACATAACAAGAATATCAAAGCTTCATCTTTTAGAACGAATTTAAAGCTGAAATTAACATGATTGGTGTATGGGTGAACAAACCCAACACTATGGAAGCTTACATACCTGAAAGAATTATCTTCTTGAAGCAACTTGAAGGAAACCCTTTGAAGAAGAACCCTAGCCTTAGCTTTTCTTGATTTTCTTGAGCGTAGAATCTTTGGAGTGAATGAGAGGGTTTTGATTTAAAAAAACTGATTTTCTACACGTTTAGGGCAATTTAGATGACCTCCTAAGGGTTTTTAGGACTAAAATACCCCTAAAGAAATAAATAAGACAAGTTGGGAGTCGAAATGATTTTTCACCAGGCAGTGAGGTCCGTATTGGCTCCGCGTCGCGAAGGTATCGCGGAGCTGCTTCCAGGTTTGTGCGACGTTAGTAAATCGGTTATAATCTTACTCAGAACTCGGAATTGAGCAAACTTAGTGGCATTGGAAAGAGGACTCGAAGGGCTTTAGTTTTCTATCTTGTAGCTCACCTAACTCATGTTGTACTAGGAGTTATGGTCGTTTGAAGTTGATCCAAAACTTAAGAAAACTTAAGAATGACTTGAATGTTTTTCTCTTGGGTTCTTCTTGGAACTTAAGGTGCTACATCTAGTGACCTTAACACTCAAGAAATTTTAAATTTCTTGCAAAATCTCACTCACTACGAAAAACGGTTCGAGTCTCAGTTCTAAAAAAATTTCTGGGGTGTTACAATATCTCCCCCTTGGGATCATTCGTCCTCGAATGACGATTGGACTGGGTATAGAATGGGTTACTCTTACTAAGGTCTGAGTCTAATGGTCTACTCTTACTATATTCAAGCTTAACCCAAATCCTTAAGTTCAGATTTTCTACTTCTCTATAGGGAATCTCATCTCAAACTATTACTCTTTACCACCACATTCAATCTTAGTACTCTAACAACTGTATGGACTCCTACTAACCAGCTCCTTAAGAAATTCTCAACACTTGACCTGATTTCTCATCTTATCATCTCCCCCTTAGGTCTAAAGCTAACACTTGAAATCTATGAACCTATTCCACATTAACAACTCAATTATGCTATCTAGGCACTCATGGAAAATCATAACTTAATTGCAACCTCATCTGGTAACATACCATCTCGGCACACCTCTTAATGCTCTTGTTACTCTTGTGACTTAGCCAAACTTCACTGCCCTTATCTAAACGTTAGGGTCTCTCACTTGTACCACTCATATCTATTACAGCTAATCACCTCAATTCCTCACCTACTCTATCTCAAGTCTTCTAGATTAAATCTCAAGACTAACATCATCACCCTAATGTTGCCATTCTTTTGATCATGACACTCATCTCGAATTCAAACTTAATATTTATGACTAAACCCGAATATCAATATGATTGCTCGCTTACTATACTAACTTACAACTACTAGATACAAATTCAAAAACACTCGTCCACTAGGACCTTATGACAAATAGTCAATCCTCACCTCTTAGTATTCATACTTATAATTTACTATCACATTTCCCATCACAACATGAGTACTATTCACTAATTCACTATACATAAATGCCTAATTAGTTCTATAACACTTTGAATATTACGGGCTTTCCCTTAAAGATCATAAGCCTAGCTTAGAGCTATCACCTCATGAATACTCTTTCTCTTCTATTCACCACTTACACTTGGTCATTACAAACACAATGACACATCCTCATAACCCTTTTCTAGTTAAGCTATACTCTAACTCACCTTGACTTGCAACTCTTACTCTACCTCCTATCATGAGCTCTTCACAACTCATCACTTCTTAGTCTACCCATAATGAAAAACTCCTCATCAAAACTTACTGGGTGCATGACTATAATAACATAGCTTGCCTCATTACTATCTCCCTTTCTAGGATTACTAAACCTCTGCATACTTTCCTCTAACTCTGGGCACTTTCACTACTACTGCTCATGATCTCATAACTCATGTTATCTTTTCAGGTGAAAATACTAGTCAAGTTCTAAACATACCTCTTAAAAAGGATCTCAGCTGAAACAAGGTCTAAGGAAAAGAGTACAACTTGCTTTTAGCTCAAATGCATGATTCATATAATTATGGGTGCATTCCTCTGAAACTAAACACTTAACTTACTCTTGGGCTTCTCTCAAGCCCCTCTGGAGTCTCATGACTTTCTCAAAACTCTTGCTAAGAACAACTCATCAATGAAGAACTGATTCTGCTTTTCAACCACCTCTAGTATGACGGGTAGTCGAATGAATCTGAGAAACGCACGAGTTAGAATAGGTCTCTATGACATAGCTCTATTGCACGATTAAGAGTATGAAAGAAGGGAAACATTTCTTAAATGTCTACATTCCCTCATTTATAGAAGTGGGGCCCTCACAACCATAAACAAGATCCTACTTGACACGGCTTCATAGACACCCTAGTATACTTAAACTCTGTGCTCTGATACCTAGTTTATCACGACCCGAGCCTACACCCGGGACATGGCCGACACTCGAGAATCGTTGTTGGTCCCCAAGCGAACCCTCATCTTGGCTGACTACAAGTGGAAAACTGATTCAAGTATACAAAAGCTTAAAAATTGAATAAAATTCATGAAACTTAAACACAAGCTTTAACTCAAAAGAAAACTGAATAAAAATAAATTATACAACTCGCCATAAAATAGGCAACTTAAGTCTTTAAAACATTTCATAAAATAAATGATACAGACTTCTCAACTATACTGACTATCTATGAAGCTTCTAACTGATAACGAGGGAAGTCGGGACAAGACTCACGACATCCTGACTGAACTGAAAAGTCAATAAAATCCTCCGGAAGCAAGGAGGCTCACCATAGCTAACTCAAACTCTCGGATGTATCAACGAAGCTCCTGTTGATGATTCTGAATACCTGTGTCTGCATCATATGAAGATGCAGGCCAAATGGCTCAGTACGTGGAAAGTACAAGCATGTAAGAGGAATTCTAAAGCATAACATAAGCTTGAAACTTGATAAGAAGGAAACATACTTACCTCTTTCCAATCTTACTCAACTCAAGGAATACTCCAAACTACTTAAACGTACTCAACTCAGAAGTGATCAAGGATAAGATACTCAACTCAGAGATTAGATACTCAACTCAAGAATATGATATTCGACCCTGGCTACTCAACTCTGGATACTCAACTTTGGATACTCAGCTTAATATAAATCAACAATACACATACAATATATGGAAAGCTTTATAAAATAGTAAAACAACTCAGTTCGTTAAAGAAAATGCAATAACAAACTCAACTTTTCTCATATAAGAAAATAATATAATTTATGTGGGAGTTTCTCTAACTGACAACCATCACTTAAGAGCTATATTGATGATACAACACTTTACCTCACGCTGCCAAGGACTATTCTATACCTTGCCATCAGCATAGGACCTGAACTACTAAGTGGATCCACTAGTTTATTGTGAAAAAGGTTCATCTAAAAAGTATGACTGTAACGACCCTAAAAATGAATTAGTGAAACTAGAGCCTCACATGTGAGTTTGGAGTTGAGAACTTGATGAAATGATGAGGAATGACCGTGACGTCCGGAAACTGGTCATTTGAACTAGTGAGTTGTAAGGGTCAACTTTAAATGGTCATATCTTTTAGCTCAAAATGAATTAGGTGGACCTTTACCTATCCAATTAAAGGTCTTTGAGTCCTCTTTCCAACGCCACCGAGTTTGCCCAATTCCAACCTTGGAGTAAAAAGTAATGCCCGAAATAGTGAAGCACTGTCCAAAAGGACGAGTTTAGACGGGAAGGGGCAAAAATTTTTAAGTTAAGACTTTATGGGTCCTTAGTCCTTTTCCAAAATTGACCATATGCTATTTTATTCTTTTTCTAGCAATTATAAGACCTTTTTATGACTTAATTCCTTTCATTTAAGTCATTCCTCTTAGAATTTCCAAAATCATTCCCTCTTTCATATATTTCTCTCTAACTCAAGGAAGAAGAGGAGTTGGAGCTAGGATTGAAGATTTCGAGTGCTTCTTCTTCAATTTTTCGTGGGTTTTCAACTTAGAGGTATGGGGATCCTTATCCTTGATTATTCTTTCTTTCAAGGAACCCAATCAAAAGGTTTTCAAGGTTTTTCAAATACACACAAAAACCTATTTCGATTCTACCATGGGTTCTTGCATAAAAAGGTTTTAAATGATGATTTATGTGGTTATTAATGATTATTAATGGTTTTTAGAAAGAAATCCCCATGAACCCATGTCTTCTCAAATTCTCTAAATTTGGCCTAAAGTGGGTGTATTGATTTTGTGTAATTGATGGACGATTATTGTGTAGATTGTTGTGGACTGTTCATATATGTATTTATCTATGTGAAATTGTTAAGAATTGTTAGTGAATTGAAGGATGTGGGATGTTAGCCTTGAATGGACAAAATTGTGAATTGGTCTTCATGTTGATTAT
>NC_064283.1:35703939-35726644 GCF_019186545.1 Solanum stenotomum
CTTTCTTTCCCTTTTTGGACTAAAGTGTAGGGATTTGGAGATGATGACATGTCATGGCTATTTGATAGGTTTCTAAGTGTTGAAGATGAAGACTTGGTGAGTCCTCATATATTCGAGGACAATACCCCATATGTTCTTTTATGTCTTTTTAGTATTGTTTAAGTTGTGTATGGGATTGGTCCCGAATTTTGTACTCTAAAGTATTAGATGGTTTTGAGACATCATGTATAAAGTCTTCCGCTTGCTATTGTTTCTTTTTTATGAAATGTTTTCTTGGTAAAGAAAGTTTTTAATTCTTTATGGTTTTAGTGTCTATGCGATGAAGGAATGCTAAGAGGCTTGTATTAGACCTCTTCGAGGTCGAGTACGCCGATTACGACTATGGGGTGCTCCCAGGTCGTGATAAACTTGGTATCAGAGCATAAGTTTCCGGGATGGTCTTAGGTTGTCTCAAAACCACATCTAGTAGAGTCTTGTTCATAATGTGAAGCGCGCCACATTATGAATTGGAGGCTATTGGGTGCTAAAAAAGTTTCACTTTTTCATTCTTTTAGTCGTGCCATGGAGTTTCTCTCTATAATGTCTTCCCTTGTTCCGTAGGTTATGGTCATTTGAGTGTAACCTTTGAGGAAGTTTTAATGTTGCAAGGGTTGAGGGAGAGAGAATGTTGGTTGTGATGCCAACTATGACTTGGTGACTTAGTAGGTGTGAGGTGAAAGATTGTGGTGATGACTTTAGTATGAATGGGATTCCTTTGGTTATGCATGTTGTTGGTAGTATCCGGCTTAGTCATGAGAAAGTTTTGTGATGTGTTGAAGGAATTTGTGGAATGTATGGTGATTTAGAAATGCTAGGTGTAATGAGTATAAAAGCCTAGTGTTGTTTTGATCCGACCTTAGGATGGAAGGAGATGAATTTGAAAGAACTAGTAAGAGTTTCTCCTAAGTGGGGGAAATATGTGGTTTAGATGATAAGGTTTTTAAGTGTGGTTGATGTTTATGAGTTAGGCTTGAAGGATGTTTTCATTACAAGAGGTTTAGTGAATTAAAGAGTTGGTAAAAAAAAAAATGGTTTTGGTAAGATTGATGGAATGTTGAGTAGTGAAGTTGTTGAGAAGTGTTGATATCCTTACCTACTTCTTTATGTGCTTACTCAAGCCTAAAACAAAGAGTTCCTAGAAGCTTGGGTTATGTTTTGGAGTCTTGTGTGAAAAAGAGTTTTCCATGATTTCCTTATGTCATGCATGTTTTAAATGAATTCTTATTAAATGAGAAAATGAGTTTTCATAAATTTATGTTCCTCATGTTGATGTGCATCTATAATGATTTGCCTAAATGTTGCATGAGTTGACTTATGAGCATGTTTAAAAGTGTTTTGATGATGTTGCCTAAAGTGCTTCTACGAGAAAGTTGCATAATGTGCATTTAGCATAAGTTGTCTATTTGCTTTATGAGGTGGTAATGTGAGCATGCTTACTTGAGTTTTGGAGAAGGTTGCATGATGTGCTTTAATGAGAAAATTGCATATTGTGTCCTTTGATGTTATGATGAGCATGAGATGATTTGGAGAAGGAAGTACCTCCAATGAAATGAAATGAGAAATGAGAAAAGGTAAAGATGATGCATAAGGAGTTTGTAGATGTTGTGCCTACTTTCTTGAATTGCATGAAGTTGTGTGGGACTTTCTATGTGGAGTTGATGTTTCCTCCTATATTTATGCAATTGTATTGATGTTGTATGCATGTTGATGGGCAGTTTACTTGAGTCGTTACCCCCTTATGTGTTTAAAGTGTCATTCGAGGACGAATGTTCCCAAGTGGGGGATAATGTAACGACCCTAAAAATGAACTAGTGAAACTAGAGCCTCACATGTGAGTTTGGAGTTAAGAACTTGATGAAATGATGAGGAATGACCGTGACGTTCGGAAACTAGTCATTTGAACTAGTGAGTTGTAAGGGTTAACTTTAAATGGTCATATCTTTTAGCTCAAAATGAATTAGGTGGACCTTTACCTATCCAATTAAAGGTCTTTGAGACCTCTTTCCAACGCCACCGAGTTTGCCCAATTCCGACCATGGAGTAAAAAGTAATGCCCGAAATAGTGAAGCACTGTCCAAAAAGACGAGTTTAGACGGGAAGGGGCAAAATTTTTTAAGTTAAGACTTTATGGGTCCTTAGTCCTTTTCCAAAATTTACCCTATGCTATTTTATTCTTTTCCTAGCAATTATAAGACCTTTTTATGACTTAATTTCTTTCATTTCAGTCACTCCTATTAGAATTTCCAAAATCATTCCCTCTTTCATATATTTCTCTCTAACTCAAGGAAGAAGAGGAGTTGGAGCTAGGATTGAAGATTTCGAATACTTCTTCTTCAATTTTCGTGGGTTTTCAACTTAGAGGTATGGGGATCCTTATCCTTGATTATTCTTTCTTTCAAGGAACCCAATCAAAAGGTTTTCAAGGTTTTTCAAATACACACAAAAATCTATTTCGATTCTAGCATATTTTCTTGCATAAAAAGGTTTTAAATGATGATTTATATGGTTATTAATGATTATTAATGGTTTTTAGAAAGAAATCCCCATGAACCCATGTCTTCTCAAATTCTCTAAATTTGGCCTAAAGTGGGTGTATTGATTTTGTGTAATTGATGGACGATTATTGTGTAGATTGTTGTGGACTGTTCATATATGTATTTATCTATGTGGAATTGTTAAGATTTGTTAGTAAATTGAAGGATGTGGGATGTTAGCCTTGAATGGACAAAATTGTGAATTGGTCTTCATGTTGATTATAGGCTTATGCTTAGTTTAGCTTGTATAGTTGAATGTTGTTATTATCATTGTTATTGTATTGTTAATTGTTGGAATATGAGGATGATGAAAATAGCCATGGAAAGAGGGTAAGTTGATCAAACTTGATAAATATTGTATAATTGGCATGGAATTGAGTATTGTGGCTTATGGCCTTTCAAAAAGGTGATAAGATGGCTTGATCTCTTAGTATTAATATAATTGTTATTGGTTGGTTTGATCCACCTTTGGTGGAGGTGGTTATTTGTTGTATTATTGTGAATTGATGTGAATGTTATTATATTGTTGTATTATTATACACAAATGAGGCTATATGTAAAGTTTTATGTGAAGCTATATGTGAAGGTATGATGTGAATGAGTTTTATGTGAAGCTATATGTGAAGGTATGATGTGAATGAGTTTTATGTGGAGCTATATGTGAAGGTATGGTGTGAATGAGTTTTTTGTGATCTTGTGATGATCCTATGTAAAGTGGATAGCATTGTGAGTTAAAGTATGACTTCTCATGATGTATATATGAAATGATGTTGGATTATGAAGTATCCTTAGATGTAATGATGTGACTTGGTTGGTAGACTAAAGTGTCCCTCCTTGTTACTTAAAGTCTTGAATGCATGAATGTGTGAAGTGGGCTAGAACTAAGAAATGGTGCCCTTTCTATAAATGCTAAAAGAGGAATTCTAGGCTAAGACTTGAATTGACAAAACTAAGAAATGGTCCCCTGTCATAAGTCTAGCTTTCCTAAGTAAATGTAAAACCATGAAATCGGTAGACCTAATGGTGGTAGCCCTTCTCATGTGTGAAATGATGAACCTTGGACCGGTAGGCTTAAGGCACCCTTAATGAAAAATCGGTAGGCCTAAGGCACCCTTCCAGGGGGATTTAATGAGCTATCCTTAATGAACCTTGATCGGTAGATTCTTGTGGTGCCCTTCTTGGTAGATGTGCTATGGGTCAGTAGACCTAATGATGGTGCCCTCTCTAGCACATACATGTGAATGAAATTACTCCATGGGAACTAAGGCTAAGCGTCGAGTGGATATGGTTAAGATGGTAGCTCTCCCGAGTATGAGGAAAGAGTGCAATGAACATCTTTGGATATCCCCTAAACCATGTGCCTACAAAGGATGTGTCCTAGTTCTACCCTTGGCAAGTAGAACACCTTCCACGGTGTAGGGTTTTATGACACTGGATTCCACGTCTAGCTCGCATGGTCTATGTCGGTTAATGCCTATTCCCATCATGTGGGATGTGCATTCTAGTTATTGGATAGGTTCTACAACGTGTAAGTAGTAGTATGGGATGCTATCTACACATGGCACGAGTAGGCTTTGAAGATGCTAAAGTGAATTCCCTAAGCCTTAATGACTAATGTATGAAAGTCCTCTAAATACATGAATGTCTTCAAAACGGTTTCTTAAAGAATGTTGGTCTTTTGATGTTATGCTTTAAAGGAAATGTCCTTATCTAAGGTAATCTTGGGGAACACTTAAGTGTGCTTGAAGAGGTTGTATGGGCGGTCACTTCTTGTCTCAGTCAAATGTGTCTTAAGATTATATTAGGTAGAGGTCCTATGGTAATGAAATGACATGTGTTCTTTTAAAGTTAAGCATGGGTTGTATATGCACATATGTTGAGTATATGTATGGTTGGCTATGGTCTTATATGTTAATGTTGACTTGTATTATGTCTCTTATACTTGTAAAGGAAAGGTTTTATCAAATGATATGAAAGCATTTACTTCCTTGCAAATGTCCTTTTTTGGCATATTTTTGCTTGGTCTCCATACTTAGTACTTAATTGTGGTAACCCCTTTCTTTCCCTTTTTGGACTAAAGTGTAGGGATTTGGAGATGATGACATGTCATGGCTATTTGATAGGTTTCTAAGTGTTGAAGATGAAGACTTGGTGAGTCCTCATATATTCGACGACAATACCCCATATGTTCTTTTATGTCTTTTTAGTATTGTTTAAGTTGTGTATGGGATTGGTCCCGAATTTTGTACTCTAAAGTATTAGATGGTTTTGAGACATCATGTATAAAGTCTTCCGCTTGCTATTATTTCTTTTTTATGAATTGTTTTCTTGGTAAAGAAAGTTTTTAATTCTTTATGGTTTTAGTGTCTATGCGATGAAGGAATGCTAAGAGGCCTGTATTAGACCTCTTCTAGGTCGAGTACACCGGTTACTACTAGGGGGTGCTCCCGGGTCGTGACAATGACCCTTTTCTACCCATGGTGGCTACATGGTTTTATGGAGACGTGAGTTATCTGAACTCAAGCTCGCCCCTAATTCGGTGGTCAATACTACTCCCAAAATATGATACTAGCTCTTTATGTTTAAAACATACTTCTTTCTGTGATTTGAGATAATTGCTCAAAACTTAGCTCAAAGGCTATCTTGGAAATCTCAGTTTCCCTCTTGCTTCATTTAGAAAGCGATACTCTTTTCTGAAAACTAGCTCGAAGGCTCTTTGGAAATCTCAGTTTTCGTTCTTATTTAAATGTGAAAACATTTTAAATATCTTTGGAAATACATAGTCCCCATATACTTTTTGAATAAAAAAACTTCAACTTTACTCTTTACTGAACTCAAAACTTAAGTCTTAAAACAAAATTAAAATGTTTGTAAAAAACTTCTTAAAATATGGTTCATGCCGAATTATGGACATGAACTACTCAATGCAAGGTTTTCAATAACCATAGATAGAACTCAAATACTTGGAACTGAAGAACTTCAATGATACTACTCATTTCAAGAATGCTCAACTCAAAGTTCATGCGGAATTATGAGCATGAACTACTCAACTCAATGACTCAAAGATACTTCTCATCTCAAGACGTTCGATTTATAATGTTCATACGGAATTATGAACGTGAAATATTCAACTCAAGGACTCAAAGATACTTCTCAAAAGGGATTAGGAACTCAACACTTAAAGGCTTAGAACTTGAAGATACTACTCCTTTCAAAGATACTAAATTGATGGAGTTCATGCAGAAGTTATGGGCATGAACGACTTAACTCAATGGTCAAAATATCAATAAGGAACTCAGGTATATGACTCTTCTCATTCTCTCTGAATTAATTACTCAAAACTTAGTTCAAATCTATAGTTGATCTCAAGGATTCACAATTGAACTCAAAGGCTTTCTTGAACTCTACCCTTAATTATCTCTTAAATGTGAATTATGAATTCAAGAGTTATGGTTCATGATATGAAGGATCTTGTAATGATAAAGTGGACTCATGAATACATTCTTCTCACTCATACTCACTTGCTCGAGTCTTGTAACAAATTATTAGAATTTGTAGAAGACTCATCAAAAGGACTAAAAGGGATTTTCTCAAAATGTTCGAAAGAACTCTCAAGACTCAACTTTTCACTCTATCTTGAATTTTAATTATAGATTCAAGGTTGTGACTTGTTATAGGAAAAGGTCTCATGATGTTTAGGATTGATTGATGATAGCTAAACATGAAAAAAGTCACGAAATCACCGTCTTGGAACAAGTCTGCAACGTTGAGATGGTTTAAAATAATACTCGCGAAATTAAATTTTGAGACAAAGGAGTCCGCGTCCTAAACACGACGCGGAACAACTTTTAGCTCACTGGGGGAGCAAGTCCTCGATGCGGACTTGCATGCTAGATCGCACTCGACTTTCTCCTTCTTTGTTTCGCAGCCCCAATTCGCCTAAATTCGATTCTTTTTCTCAATCTCTCTTTAGATTTAGATACCCAACACATGTACACTAGAATCTAACTCTAACCACTCTATATATCGACACATTAACCTTAAAAACTCCTCAATCTCAACCCAATTCAAGAATGGAAACAAATTCATGAATACATAACAAGAATATCAAAGCTTCATCTTTTAGAACGAATTTAAAGCTAAAATTAACATGATTGGCTTGTGGGTGAACAAACCCAACACTATGGAAGCCTACATACCTGAAAGAATTATCCTCTTGAAGCAACTTGAAGGAAAACCTTTGAAGAAGAACCCTAGCCTTAGCTTTTCTTGATTTTCTTGAGCGTAGAATCTTTGGAGTGAATGATAGGGTTTTGATCTAAGAAAACTAATTTTCTACACGTTTAGGCTAATTTAGATGACCTCCTAAGGTTTTTAGAACTAAAATACTCCTAAAGAAATAAATAAGATGAGTTGGGAGTCGGAATGATTTTTCACCAGGAAGTGAGGTCCGTATTAGCTCCGCGTCGCGGAGCTGCTACCAGGCTTGCGTGACATTAGTCAATCAGTCATAACTTCTTACTGAAAACTCGAAATTGAGCAAAGTTAGTGGCGTTGGAAAGAGGACTCGAAGGGATTTAATTTTATATCTTGTAGCTCACCTAAATCATCATGTACTAGGAGTTATGGTCGTTTGACGTTGACCCAAAACTTAAGAAAACTTAAGAATGACTTGAATGCTTTTCTCTTGGGTTCTTCTTGGAACTTAAGGTGCTACATCTAGTGACCTTAACACTCAAAAAAATTTAAATTCCTTGCATAATCTCACTCACTACGAAGAACGGTTCGAGTCTCAGTTCGATTTTTTTTTGGGGTGTTACACTCTATGATAAAGCTCTTCAATTGATCAATTGGAATCAAACCTGCAGCGGAGATATGAATCTCTTTGATCTTTACTTGGTTTACACAAGACTCTCTTTCATCTTGAATTTTAGGAAGCTTCAGAGCTGCTTGACTCGATCTTCTCTCAACCATATTATTCATCTATTTGTTAGATTGGAAAGTTTAGCATCTTGTTTGTGTGTGCACTTTGTTAGGCCTTCAATTGTTTTAGTTAAGCTAGTTAATTTTTCTTCTATAATGGAAGACATTTTGAAATTCTGTGATGCTTGAAAAGTTGAGATGAGAGGTAGAGATTGTCCCACTAGGCGTGCCATAATTTGTAGACAATAAAATTTGTGTCGAAAAAAAAAAAATCAAGAACGAAAAAAGTATCACAACAATCGTTTTATTTATTTAAAGTGTGAGTGTTACAATCTCTATGATTCCTCTGATTTGTTTTTTCAGATATAAATTCAATGGCTCTTGAGCTTGATCTTGAATTTTTAATTTGTTCTTGGACTTTAATCTTGGATTCAAGGGACTTTGGAGCTTGTACTTGAATCTTTGATGAATTTTAACTTGAACTTGATCTTGATCTTGACTTTATACTTGAATTAAAGGGCTTCAAGCTTGATCTTGAATCTTGTAGTCTTGATCTTGATTTGCGGATTTGATGAACTTGATATGGACTTGAACTTGACGATCTTGATCTTGAACTTGATCTTGGATTCAAGGGCCTTTGGAGCTTGTTCTTGAATCTTTGATGAACTTGAACTTTATTTTGATCTTGACTTCTAGTTGAATTCAAGGGCTTTAAGCTGGATCTTGAATCAAATGTTCTTGATCTTGATCGTTCTTGATCTTAAACTTGATAGCTTGAATTCTTGAACTTCTAGCTTGTACAGAAACTTAATCCTATCCACAATTCAAGTGGATCTTTTACTGCCATGTCATGTTCCGAGCCTACACCCTGGGCGGGACTGGCACTCGAAAATCATTGATGGCCCCAACTGAACCCTTGGCCTAGCTTAACTTTTAGCGGAAGACTTACTCATGATAAAAGAAAGTATTGAAATACAATCATAACTTAATTGTCTTAATAAATAACTTATAATGTTTTAAAGATCAACATTCAACTGGCCAACACGGCAACTCAAGTCTCAACATAAAAACTAAAATGTCAAAACTCAAGACTAACATCAACTAACTGTCTATGAAACCTCTAACAATTGAGATGGACGTCGGGACAAGACCCACGACATCGTAATGAACTAAACTAATAAAACAATAAAAAGGGGTCCTCCAGGAGCAAGGAGGCTCACCAACAACTCTGAAGCTCATCTGGACTAACGATGCATTGGATACTGATCCTAGTTACCTGTATCTGTATCATAAAAAGATGCAGGCCAACTGGCATCAGTACATTGAATGTACGAGCATGCGAACTAAAACAAACGTAAGCTTGAAAGGAACTGAAGGAACATACCTGGCCTCAACTCAACTCAACTCATTTCAATATAAAGAAATAATATAAATGCAATATGAAGAAAAACTTTTAAACCATGGATAACAACTCTATGTATTTAGAAATACAATGGTAACTCATATGCAAAGATACAATATAAACTCTGTTTGTATGTAAAAATATAAGTAATCTCTGTGTATATAAGAATACAAAATATAATTGTGGGAGTTTCTCTAACCGACAACCATTACTTAAGAGCTATGTGATGATACAACGTTTTGCCTCACACTGCTAGGAACGTCCTATATCTTGACAGGGGTATAGAACCTAACTACTACGTGGATCGACTAGTCTATGCTAAAAAGCACGAAGGAATCATCTAAAAAGTATGACCCTTTTCTACCCACATTGGCTACATGGTTAATGGGGGATGTGAGTTGTCTGAACTCTCCCCCATATCGGTGCTCAATACTACTCCCAAAAATGTACCAACTCATATGTTTAAAAACATAAGATAATTACTCAAAAACTAGCCCAAAGGCTCTCTTGGAAATTAGTGTTTCCTTTCTTGCTTAATTGTGGAAGCATTTACTCTTTACTGAAAAACTAGCTCAAAGGCTCTTTTGGAAATCGGTGTTTCCTTTCTTGTTTAAATGTGAAAACATTTACTCCTTGGGAATACACAGTCCCCATATAATCTTTTGAAAAAATGAACTTCACTCTTTACTCTTTACTCTTTACTCAACTCAAAACCCAAGTCTTAAAACAAGTTTAAAGCATTTGCAAAAGACTTTTGAAAAGACTCTAAGAACTCTCTAGACTTGGCTCTTAACTTTCCTTGAATTTGAATTTATGGATTCAAGGTTATGATTCATGTTTATGGATGATATCATGATGTTTAGACATACCTTAGAGTGTAGAAATTTACTAAAAACAGAGGTACGTTTCCAGGGAACTCGAACGAAAAGAAGTGGGAAAGGGTAGAGGACCTGGTGACCCTGATGCTCTAAGTGGTGCTGGGCGCCAGAGACCAAACTACAGAAATTGGATTGGGGCATTATGAGTGGAGCGGCGCCCCAAATCCCAAACTTCAGACACTGATGTGGGGTGCTCTGAGTGGCACGGAGTCCCACCCCTTTTCCCCAGATTTTTGGTGAATTTTCTTATTCGTTTTTCTGCCCTAATTCCTCTAGATCCAATTGGTTCCTTCCCCAAACTCTTAGATTTGAATACCCAACCAACGTATACAAGAATCTACTCAAAACTAACTTCAAATCTTATGAAACTAACTCAAGAACTCCTCAGCAACTCAAAAATCAAGAACCCAATAGAAACTTGAACAAAATCCATCAAGAACCCAATAGAAACTTCAACAAAATCCATCAAGAACCCAATTACTCTACTTTCAAGAACGTAAATACGCTGAAATAACTCATGCTTGGCGCATGGGTGAACGAACCCAACTCTATGTGATCTCACATACCTCGTAGGGATTAACCCTTGGCAAAATCCACAAGCTAAACTTCAAAAACGCGACGAATCCTTTGCTTCTTCTCCTCTCTTCTCCTCTTTTCTCTTTTTTTCTCTACCCTCATAACCCTAGCATAATTTTATGAAGCAAACTGAACCAAATCAGTTTAGATCCCAAATAAATTACTAAAAATGATTTTAATTAATTGGATTGGGAAAAGACCAAAATACCCCTTTAAAATCCGGTTAACTTTTCTTATCA
Organism: Solanum stenotomum; assembly: GCF_019186545.1. NCBI lineage: Eukaryota > Viridiplantae > Streptophyta > Magnoliopsida > Solanales > Solanaceae > Solanum > Solanum stenotomum. Next base: position 35,714,531 of record NC_064283.1, read on the forward strand.
CATCCCAACTTTGGACGGGGATATCTCCCTCATACAAACTAAAAAATGAGCAAACTCGATGACGTTGGAAAGATAATTCAAATACCTTTCATATAGTATCTTGTAGCACACCTAACTCATCATTTATTGAGAGTTATGGTCATTTGAAATTGACCCAAAATTCATACTTAACATTATTGGAAAACTATATGCATAACAGAAGCATACCAGAATCATACTACTTACATAAATAATAGACAACACATAATTTATGTTAAAACACATAAACTTTCTGAAATTTAATTCAAGATTTACCTCTTGAAGCGTGAGCAGATACCTTCAAGCGAATCCACATGCTAGTCCACAAACTGGACGACAGTTTTGCGGTCTTCTACAGTGATCCCAAGCTTACTTCTGAACTCTCTCAATACTTGGGTGGGCAAGTATTTTATATAAAAGTTATTTACTTTCAAGGGTTAGAAGAATCCCTATTTATAGAGATTTCTTCCTAGTACAAGGAGAGGAATACCATGTCTTTCCTATGTACATCTCCCTTTCCTTAGAATAGAAAAAGTCATCTCCTTCTCCCTTTCCGTATGATAGAAAAAAGTGATATACTTCTCCCTTGCCTTAGAATAGAGAAAGACACATTCTTCTCCTTTTCCTTAGAATAGAGAAAGACACATACTTTTCCCTTTTTTCTTAAGAATAGACTCTGAGTTCTAGTTAAATATGGGCACGGTAGGAACCACAAAATTAATTACTGAGGCTTCCTATTATGGAAATAATTCCAAATAATTAATTTGAATTATTCTTACCATAATAAATTACAAACCATTCCACTAAAAATTCGTAATTGCACTCCTCTATTTATATTTGGAAATTCTCCATTAAACACATATGTAATTTCCCATTTTAAAATTACAGATACTAATCAATAAATTAAATTACCAAAGAACTTAATTCAATGATCAATTTCCTTTAGAGCACCATTTAACTTATTTTATGTGCCGGATTCATAAATCCACTTGCAAGGTTTGACACGATGAAAACTTTTAAGCTTCTCAAAAAGGCATATCATTAATCTCTATATCGAGATATGGATTCCATCAACTAACTTATTATTTCACCAATATATATATTATCATCATCCAATCTACCAGGTAGATTGACCCATCTTAGAATCTCACCTTTTAATAAATCAAAATGATAATTAACATATACAGATCATAATAGTTATATTAGGATTAAGAATATAAGTACATTTAATAGTTTAGAGAATATGCTTTTGTCAGTCAGTCTAAATCAATTATCTCTACTTGGTCCCGTTCAATACATACAAAATGCACTAGCACAAGAAGTTGGAACTATACCGTTTTCATAATCAAGATAAACTACATATAATCTTGTGCTACAATCATACCGATGGCATGTCCAATTCTCATCTTAGATTGTGAACAAAAAAGTTTATACTTACAAGAACCGATGATTTAATCCTCTGTGTATAAGCTTAAACTCTATACACTAAATCATCTACTATATAAGTAAACAGACACCATAAACGAATATATGATCTATTAAAATGAATAAATAATTATTCTATAATAAATACTATATCTAAACACATGGTTAATAGTATATATATCCCAACAAACATAACTTAGCCAAATTTAAGATTTTTCATTCTTTCCAAAAATAGTTCTTTCTAATTCTAGCTCTTTCAAATAGCGGGGTATTACATGTCAACTATTCAACCTTCAGGCTTTCATCAAGATGATGACGAAGGAAAATCATAGCATTTTCTTTATCTTGACTTGATGCTTTATTCCTTCGATTATACTATCACCAAGACCCTTAGAGGTAAGGTGAATTTCAGCATCAAGTAGCTATGAAAAATAGTTCTTTCCAGAAATGTCAAGTGCCACAAATTCAACATGATGAAAACTATCATAAAATAATCGAGTTAATATTATGATGTTGGTTTCTTTATAATAAATGGCAAACTAATGTTCAAATAATGATTATAAAATATATTATACGCATGCACATGGAATATTTTACAAGAATGCAAACTCATGAAGTATTGAAACAATAGATTTAATATATAATTTAATTGTTCTACAAAAACATTTATTACTGGTTTCAATAGATATTAAAGTCAAAGTTTTATAAGAGATTCAAGTCCTATTTAATACAATAATATTTTTCTTTATGACACACAAATATACTTATCATAATGTATGACAAGAAAATACTAACCTGTATGTTAACTAGCATGCTATCATATTGCTTAGAATTTAATTTAAATTTATAAGTTAATTAGTAGCATATAAATATCATAATAAAATAAATCTGAAACGTATTTGTTATACCCCATTTTAATTCGATGTCCAAACGGTGTACAACATTTTGGTGATTTCCAAATTAGTAACTAACTTAAGAAGTCGCCACCTAATTGTTATGGTGAATTAGGACACCTAAATATTTGACTAAGTAATATTAAAATTGACTCCAATTAAGGTCTACTTAACCTATGTAATTCTAGGTAAAGGTTCTAAATTATCCTAAAGGGAAGGTGTAAGGTATCCTTTAAGATCAGTTAAAAACTGTTAATTGGCCAAACTTATGTTAATTAATTTTGAAATAAAGATATGAATGCTAAAGATTAAGTGATTGAATAATCAAATTGGAAACATTTTTTAATTGTGAAAGATCTTTTGTAATTGTAATAGAATGATAAAGATTTAAGAAAAAGTAACTCGTCTAGGTAAATTTAGACAAATTTTGTAATCCAATGGCTAAAAGAAACGTAATTAAAAAATAGGTATTTGCTCTCATTTATTGACAAAGTGCTTCATTTAGAAAAGTTTTGTTTAGAAAAATAGGAGTTTGGAACATTTTTTTTTCTTTTTTGAAATACACTACCAAGTTTGAACAAAACTTAATAAATTAGTGAGTTTAAAGTTGTACCAAGAGAAGTGTTTTAAAAAAAAGTTTGCCAAATGAAGTTTATAAAAGCTAAAGCAACTATGAAGGTTGTTTCTAACTAAAGGTAGCGAAACCCAAACATCTATATTAAGTTAGTTATTATGAAACAAGAAATTAACACATATCCAAAACATATAAGCAAGTTAAAACAAATAAATGCTAAATAGTAAAAGCGACCCCCAAATGAATTTTGCTTGCTATTTGGATAGTCTAAGATGCCGACTTCATGTGCGGGTATGATGGTGTCGAGTCCATGAGACTCTAATTTTGGTAGAGTCCTTAAATGAGCCCTCTTGCACCGGTGAGAGTCTTTTATTGAGACTCCAAATAGCTACGGAAGTGTTCATGTAAATAAAGAAAGAATAAAGAGATTAGGGAGGCGAATCCACTTTAAGACTATATCAAATAAACCAAACATGAAGCTAGTAAAGTCGTACAACCAAAATACTATCCGGAATGGAAATTATGCAAGCATAGGATAAGATGACTTATTAACCAAACTCAAAGTAACTAGTCTACAAGATAAAACTAACTCTCAAGTTTATCCAACTTAATCTATAATGAAGTTACATTTTAAGGCATGAAGATAATTAAAACAAGCCATATATTTAAAACTTATAAGAAAGATTGAACACATATACTATATATGTTGACAGAATAGGAAAGAAACTTAAAAACTCACATTTTTTAAAATAACATATTCAGAGATTTACATGTCATTTATTTAGAAAAATTGAAGGAAGCTTATGTACACATATTTGCTAAAAAATAATAGGAAAGAAGTTTAAAGATTCACAAGCTATTGACAATAAGTTTTCCATTCAACAGAGGTAACAAATAGAGGCATCATAACATAAAATCTATTGCCAGATAAGGATACCAAATGCCATTAATTTATAAGAACAGAAGATTTGATCACAAAACCATTATATGACGGCTAAAAATATAAAATAAACATGACTTTGGATATCTAAAAGATTTGAGCTACGCCCAAATACATTTTAAACATCACCTTTAGTATAGCTAAAAGTGAGCAGAGACAACATTTTCGACATGATGACAAAGAAAATAGAGGAAAAGAGGAACACATTACAAGTTGGCTATCGAAATACAAAGTTTAGGACATTTTATTTGCACCTTAATCTAGTAAAAGGCTATACTCCGACAAACATAAACGAAGAAATACATATTTTTATAGGCTTAACATTATCTCAAAACAGAGGGATATATATTTGGTTAACATTACTTAAGTATGCCGATAAATATTTTACTCATTTGTCAAACTTCAAACAAAGCATAGTTTCCAAAGAGTTTACTACCTAAAAATGAGTCTTGGAAACATGATTTCTAAAAAAAAAATAAAACAATCTTCAAAATACTTTAACATCTGATTTTAACAAAAGAAATGAACAAATAGTGAATATTAAAATCAAAGACCAGCTAAGTTACATTCATTCATCATGATGCCAAAACACAAAAGTACTGAAATGAAACTAACAGTAAGTCCATAACACAATAAAATACAAATTCGTCCATATCTCATGAAAATAAAATAAAAAAGAAACTAGATGTCACTGACCTATTTCGGGGCAGCGAACTAGGGCGTTTTCGATCGAAGATCTATGCTCGAATACGAAGACGAGCGTAATCCCGTTCAAATCCAAAATCATAGCAACAAGATGAAGAACAAGGCTTTAAAACTAGGTGTGATAGCTTCAAAGCTTTTAGGGTAAACGAGTAGCTGAAAAACTTATCGAAATTGACTCCAAATACAAGTATTTATAGGGAGAAAAACAGAGTCTATGAGCGGGAGTTTGAATTTTTGAATTTGTAAAAAAAACAAACCTTCAAATCCAAACGTTTGAAGCCCTTAGGATAAGATTTACTGGAGCCACATGATTGAGATGACATCGGCGTGAAGATGGAGTACCTACCCTCTACTTATTGTTGACAAAATACGCTACTTTTCCAAAAAAAAAATGAAAGAGGAGACATGATGTGTGACTGCTAAGGGAAAAGATAGGAGATTGAAAACTAAAGAGACTTGGATAAATTTAAAATAAGGATAGTTGGGCTGCTGCGTTTTTGGGCCTCCAAATGGGGTCTTTTTTGGATAAATTTAGTAGTCCCAAAGGCTGAATAATTTTTGGGTCTCAAATTGAATCAAATTTTGTGGCCCAATTAGCTGAAATAGTTTTCGGGTCGTTCATTCTTTAAATCAATTCTTTCGAGCTTCTAATTTAATAACTAACATAATATATAAGTAGTATGTAAAAAATAAAATACTAATATTATATTTTCGCTAATGATTTAGAAAAATATTACTAACTTATAACTAATTAATTAAGTAGGAACTTTGAAATATGATGACGATAATAGAAAGTTTAAAAAGTAATTTTATACTAATTCTAAAAGGAATGACGATCATAAAATAAATAATATTAATAATAAAATAGTAATAGTAGTAAGTCGTAAATATTATAGGAATTAATGGTAAAAATATTTATTAACTTAGAAGCTCAAAAAATGTAATTTGAAGAAATAAGGGTCAAAATTGGGTTTCAACAGCTTGTCCCTCTTTGACCAGAGACAATTTAAGAGTTTTTGGGCAATGAAGTTGACCAAGAAGCCAATTTTGTCCCGACCAACAAGTAAGACCTTGGGAGAGTATGAGACAATATGAGTATTGGATAGCTTATGAGATAGAGGATTTTGAGAACAAGGTAGTCGCAAGCTTACAAAAGTTTCCCCGGTGTTGAATTATGATGTTATCGGGTATTGTTATCGAGGAGAGCATTTGAAATTGGAGTCGAGAAAAGTTCGAGGTAGACCTTTGACCTTTGTTGGAAAGCTGGACTTTCTCAACAAATTGCCCCAGTTCACTGCTTAGATAAAGTTCTACGTTGCATTGTTTGTCTTGCTGCTGCATGTGGATTGTGCTTTCTGCCAAAATCCTGATAAAATTGTTAGAAAATAATATAAAGCTAGAAATATAATAAACTATCTTATGACAAAAATCATCAGAAAGATGTGTCCTTTCTGAACAAAAGCTCCAGATGAAATTAATCGAATATACTGCTTCAAATTATGCGCCTGCAAGTCTCGTTAGTAAAAGAGACATATATATGTAACTCAATTTTTTCAAGAAATTTAAAATGTTTGTGGTTCATTATAAAAATAATTAGGACATTGCGTAATATCTCCTTAGAGACCGATAAGCTTCAAGAAATTTAAAAGATAGCATGCATTGCTCACATGTATAAAATAAATAATTAATGCATTGCGAAATGAGATAAAATAAATAAATAATGCATTGCGAGATGTCTCATTAGAGACAAATAAGCTTTTCAAGGAATTTAAAAGATAGCAGTAGTGTTCATATGTATAAAATAAATAATTAAGGCATTGCGAGATGTCTCATTAGAGACTGATAAGCTTTTCAAGAAATTTAAAAGATTGAATGCAATGCATACACATAAAATAAATAATCAAGGCATTGCAAGATGTCTCATTAGAGACAAATATGTTCTGCAAGAAATTTAAAAGATAGCATGCGGTGCATATGCATTAAATAATAATATTAATAATAATTAAAGCATTGCGAGATGTCTCATATAAGCTTTTTAGGAAATTTAAAAAAATAGCATGCAGTGCAATCAATAAATAATTAAAGCATTGCGAGATGTCCCATTAGAGACAAATGAGATTAAAATGTCTTATTGGAGGGCAGACTAACCCAACATGTCCTATTTGAGGGTGGATGAACCCGATATCTTCTATTTTAGGGTGAAGGAACCCAAAACGTCCTATTTTAGGATGAAAGAACCCGATATATCCTATTGGAGGGTGGAAGAACCCAATATATCCTATTTTAGGGTGGAAGAACCCGATATATCCTATTAGAGGGTGAAAGAACCCAATATATCCTATTAGAGGATGGAAAAACCCAATATATCCTATTTTAGTGTGGAAGAACCCGATGCATCCTATTTTAGTGTGGAATAACCCAATATATCCTATTAGAGGGTGGAAAAACCCAGCATATATTATTAGAAGGTGGGAAAACCCAATATATCCTATTTTAGGGTGGAAGAACCCAATATATCCTATTTTAGGGTGGAAGAACCCGATACATCCTATTTTTAGGGTGGAAAAAACCCAATATGCGGTGCAGACTTACAAATATAAATTTTGGTGCAATGCGATGAGCTTGGTGCAATTTCTTTGCGATAGCGAGCAATCATAACCTAGTATGAAGAGCTTGTTGCAGTGCCTTTGCAATATTGAATATTTAAAATGCGGTGGTTGGTGCAATACTTAGCAATAGTGCCTATGGTGTCCATAACTTAGGAGCTTCAACTTCGATAAAAAATTGTTGCTCATAAATTCTGTACTCAAAGAAAAAATATATATTTAAAATTTGATTCTTGTTGATGTTGCACCATCTGAACTTGCAATTCTGACTTGATGTTGAGCTTTGTGGAGCTATCGTTCAAAAATAACTAAAAATCAACCTCTGCATTACTCAAAGAAAATTTGTTAGTATAAAAGAAAATGGTTGCCTTGCATTGAACCATGAAGCTTTGGCTTTGAATTTGCATCTCTTGTTGCTATGGCATTGAAGCGATTTGATGGCGAATATGGCTTCTGATCTCAACTTTTGCCCTTTTGAATAATTATAGGCCATCTGCAAAGCTGTCCCAATCTTTGCTCTTGGGGGAGAATGAAATTTTTATTATATTGAGACCGAACCCAAAATAGGCGCCTACGTATCCCAACTAACAGGAATCAGGTCATACGTAGTTCACTACAAAAGAAAGGATTGCAAAAGAGTAGACACTCCTTAAAGAGGGAAAATGGAGAATAATATTCTGAAGTTGTAAAAATAATGCCTTATTTATTCTTCTAGATTGGTTGCATGCTTTCTTTTCAAATGCCTTGGTGCTAATTTCGATGGATCAACCTTAACAACAATTGTGCTCGTGTCTGCGATACCACCACTGCTGCTTGAAGGCTCTGGTTGTAACTTTATCTTTCCACCATCAATCATGCTTTGAATCTTGAATTTTAGTACAGGACAATTTTTAGTGTCATGTTCTTGAATGTTCGAATGGTAAGCACAATTCTTGGATGAATCAAAGTGTTTAGGCATATACTCATGAATGAATCCTTTTCTTGACTGCAGATGCCCAATTGCTCTCAATCTCTCAAATATATCTGCATATGGCTCATCCAAAGGAGTGAAGAAGAAAGGTTTCACCTTCTTCTGCGGTCGTGAGCTAGATTGTGCTTGGTGCAACTTTTGTTTGCAAGGATGTTGGAGACACACGTTGAAATAGTTGAAAGTAGCATGAGATTGCAAAAATTCATCATTTGGATGGTGCTGCGGCTGTTGCATAGTCATGAATGAGTTGTTTTCTCTCATATTGCTTTGCAAATTTACTGGTACCTTTGGTTGGAAGGGTTGGTGGACAACTGGTGCTGCTGAGTTGTTTAAAATTCTTGCCCCTTGAATACCATTTTCAATGTCTTTACTAACCTTAATCAAATCAGAGAAGTTGTGTGCACAAGTTCCAAGCAGCTTTTCATAATATAGCCCTTCTTGCACATGGATGAAGGTTGAGATCAATTCCTCTTCGAACAACGGAGGATGTATTTTTGACGCCTCTATCCTCCATCGTATGGCATTTTCTTGAAAAGATTCATGCGGTAATTTCTTCACTTTGAGCAAATCAGCTATATGCAGATTATCTCCATTATTGAACTCATATTGCTTTACAAAGTCGCGAGCCATATCTTACCTAGTGCCGGCCTTAGCATGAAGCAAGTAAACCAAAGGCTTTAGGCCCCTTATTTATTGGAGCCTCATTTTTTTAGTAATAGTATATTTAGAAATTATTTTTAAAAAATAAGTATTTTATAGTAAAAGAAAAAATAATTTTAAATTTGTTTTATTTAAAAAATAAAAGTAATCATATGAAAAATATTTTTGACATTTCATTTAGTGGTAAAATAAAATACAAATCACAAGGTAAAGATAAGATAAGCAAACATGTCTTAATAACGAAATTATCTTTGATATAACATTACTTAGATATTGATAGTTTAAATTAATTTAAGTATTAAAAGTAGGAAAAAGGGTCTGATATACCTTTCAACTTTGCGATTTAGAACTAGTAGAATCATCGTTACAAAAGTGGCTCACATATACGTCTATTTGTTACATAAATGGCCCATATCACAAATCAAAAATGGTACAAATAAAATATAATATTTTAATTGATATATTCAATAATATTAAAAAAAACTTTATTAGTTTCTAAATTTATATATTGAATGTGTCACGATCCAAAGTATACCCTAGGCATAACATTGCGTATAAGATCCTGAAAAACCCTAAACAAGCCACTTAGCATACATCATACAAGTTGATAGAATTAAAGATTTCAAAAGAAATAGTCTTATATCATAAAAGAGTTTGACAAAAGTGGAAGTCTAACATACTCTCAACAAGCCATCTATTAAATCATAAAGAAGTGATTGGGACATAACTCATACATCACATACAAAGTCTGAAAATTGAAGTAAAGAAAGAAATAAAAGTGTCTCGGTCCTCGGAATATGAGGACTCACCAATCCTTGAGTGTTAAAAGATCAACTAGCCACGAGTGTGAGAGGTAGGAGCGTTGAACCCTACATTAGTGAAACAATGTTGGCACAAGTATGCATTACTACATGGCCCATGTACTAAGTATGATAGAAATGCATAAGATTTATGAAATAATTCTAAAAGGACTTTACATGTCATGCAATGAACAAGCTAAATCATAAGATAAAAGGTTTAAAAATATAAGTCATAATCATGGTCACTGCAAGATTAACATTTTTAAAACACTTGTGAGATACTTTAGAAGTAATGTTAGTTAATTATTGTGGGAAGTTTTACCATGTAACTGACATAGATCATGCGAGGTATAACATGAAATTCAGAGTCTATCCCACACCGAAAAGAGATGTCCTTACTTGCCAAGGTAAGAACCATAAGTTTGAGCTAAAGTGGATCCACTAGCTAATGTCTATCTAAGACAACATCCTATGATGGCACATAGTTAGGGACAAGGAGATTTCTACTAGAGACCCGACCTCTACTAATGGTAGAGCCTCCATATCAATATCCTCTCAGTGCTAAGTAAAAATATCATGGAGTAGTCATTAATCATACTAATATCATCATCCATGGAAAGGCACAATTAAGCAACCAATCCAAGCTAAAGTAATTTGGAATAACTCCTTAACTTGATTCAACTTAGGTAATAAAACCTTTCACACTTATGAATCCTTATGTGAGAAAACCTTCCACAATCATGTTCTTAGTAGCATGTGAGAAAACTTTTCACAAAAACATTGATACTTTACTCCCAAAGAATCCCCAAATCATTTACATCAACTTCATAAAAATGTGCATATCTTCATAAATTCATCTTTGATAGTTCATAAGCTTCATCATAAGTTCATAGTCTAAAATCATGGATCATGCATGGATTCAACTTAAAATCATGTAATTACTTCAATTCATGCATAAAAAGATAGAAAAATCAATTGAATCATAATTGAAAAGAATCCATGAAGATTGAATAAAAGTCTAGATTTGAATTGAGAATCTAACTTGTAAAACTTGAAGATTTTAGGAACCCTATGGAGCAAAGGACTCCATAGGTGAATACTAACATACCTTAGTGATCAATGCCCAATAGCTATGGTGAATTGAGAATCTTGAAATGAAACCCTAGCTTTTTCTTCCTTAGCTTTTGAGAGGATTTTTTTTTTACCCTCCCTAGGAGCTTCCACCCCTTTTGCTTCCTTGGTGACTTGAACTCGCAACTTTCGAGTTGGAAGTGAGGGGTGCTTACCATCCGAGCAACTCCCTCTCGTCTTTGAGAGGATTATAGGGATGAACTTGGAGGAAAATTTAGGAATTAGGTAAATGATTTGGAATGGGTAGTTTTAAGACTTAATTCACTTCTATATGTCTTAGAATTGGAATTAAAACGACATAACTTAGGTGTTAAACACGTAGAAAAAAGACCAAAATGACCCTAACTTAAAAGCTGGCAGGGCACCCTGAAAGGACCCCTAAACAGACTATTTAGGGCTTGATGGTCTGTTTAGGGAACCCTCCCGGTGGCCCCTTTTTTAGGGCTGCCTTAAATGGTTGGGTAGCTTTCCCTAAATGGGTCGTACAACCTATACTGGCCATTTAGGGAGCCGCCCAGGTGACCCTACATTGGCGGCCCTAAACGGTCAATTCACTTGCCCTATACGGCCAGTGGTAAACGGACCATTTAGGGATCCATGAAGGATTCTGGCATGTTTTAGGCTTGTGGAATTGTCTGTTAGCTCACTTTAACTTTTTTACAGCCCGAGATGTTACAACTTATAACATAATATTAATAATCATCGTATTAATTGCATTTTTCGGAAATAACTTATCATAATTAGAACTCACAAAATTTACCTAGTATCAATAATATATAAATTATCAATTGAAAAAAACAATTATGAAAAGGTTATTAATAACTATACATCCAAAAACGTTTTTTATTTTTAAAAATAATAGACTATAATATATAAATTACCAATTGAAAATATCAATTAGAAAGTGTTATTAATAACTATACATCTAAAATAGTTTTAAAATTTTTTAAAAATAGACTTTATGAAGATGAAATATTTAAGGCCTTTCATTACTGTCACGACCCGGGATCACCCCCTAGTCGTAACCGGCGTACTCGACCTCGAAGAGGTCTAATACAAGCCTCTTAGCATTCATTCATCGCATAGACACTAAAACCATAAGGAATTAAAAACTTTTTTTACCAAGAAAACATTTCATTAAAAAAAAAACAATAGCAAGCGGAAGACTTTCTAGACTTTATACATGATGTCTCAAAACCATCTAATACTTTAGAGTACAAAATTCGGGACCAATCTCATACACAACTTAAACAATACTAAAAAGACATAAAAGAACATATGGGGTATTGTCCTCGAATATATGAGGACTCACCAAATCTTCATCTTCAACACTTAGAAACCTATCAAATAGCCATGACATGTCACCCATCTCCAAATCCCTACACTTTAGTC
>NC_064283.1:36086842-36094381 GCF_019186545.1 Solanum stenotomum
GATATATCTGTTGATTATGAATTGTGTAGTATAGGTTGTTGGTTCGCTGTTAGAATGAAGTTTCGGTGGTTCGGTTGGGATTGAAAGGAGTTGTTTGTAGCTGCTAGTTTAGCTTAGTTTAGTGTTACTTGCGAGTACCTGTTGCTTTTGGTACTCACCCTTGCTTCTACACAGTTGTGTAGGTCGACAGCTCTATCAGATCCGACTTTTTTACTCATCTCCAGATTAGAGCTTCCAGACTTACTTGAGAGGTAGCGGTTCATTCCAGACGTGCCCTCAAGTTATCTATTTTTACTGTTCTGTTCTATTCTAGAACTTTACTATGAGACTTGTATATTTTATTCAGATTCTATATTAGAGGTTTGTACATGTGACAACCAATTCTGGGGTTATGTTGAGTTTATTTAAAGACTTTCGCTTATCTTTCTATCTTATTCTTGTTTTATAAATTCTGTATCATCGGGTTTTTGGGTGTTAGGCTGATGTGTCCGGTGGGGTTTGGGCACGTGCCATCACATCTGGTTTTGGGGTGTGACAGAAAAATAATTTTTTTTACATAGTGTATTCCATCTCAAGCAAGGTTTCTAATTATTAACTTTATATTTACAAGATTTTTTAATGTTTGACTGTATGCCTGAGTGGTTTTCATGAGATTATTACCTATTGTAAACTAATTATTATTTTGATATTATTTTATGCGTAGCTAAAATAAATACTTTCATCAACAATAGCAATTTCAACAAGAAGAAAGTGGTGTTCATAATGGGAGCAACAGGAACGAGAAAATCCTGTCTCTCTGTTTACCTTGCCACCCATTTTCGAGGAGAAATAATCAACTCAGACAAAATGCAAGTATATGAGGGACTTGAAATTGTTACAAAAAAGATCACACACACTGAGAAACAAGGTGTACGACACTATTTGTTAGGTATATAAATTTGTTTTCAACAATATTTATATCAAATGACTACCTAGATAATTTAATAGTAGTAATTATAGATTCTAGTGGAAAATATACTTTACTATTAAAAACTTATTTATTCCCATTCTGAGAAAGTTAATTTGGTCACATTTTCTAAAGTGAAATTGAACTAGATTCCGACTTCAAAGCTGAAGATTTTTGTTTGCAAGCCATTGTCTACATAGAAATTTTTTTGAAGACCCATCGTGTTCCAATTATTGTTTGTGGGTCAAATTTGTATATTGAAAAACTTGTGGAAGACCCTGTGTTAATGGTCAAATATAAGTATGATACTTGATTTATTTGGATTGATGTAGAGCAATTAGTCTTGAACCGTAGAGTTGACATGAGGGTGGATCAAATGGTCAATGCAGGTAATTTTTATAATTGTTTTATATATCAATCAAGTTATAGTCATGCATCTAGCTAAACACCTTTCTTATATTAATTTTCTTAATAATATTTTTGGTTATCAAATCTATGTTCCACTAAAAAAAAACTCTTCTTAAATTTATGTTGCATGCAGGGCTAGTAGATAAGGTGCGACAGATTTTCAATCTAGATGTAGATGACACCGAAGGAATCTGATGGTCCATTGGTGTCCTCTAAATAGATAGATATTTAAGATAAGAAACAAATATAGACGAAGCTGATGAATCAAAGAAGATGATTCTTCAATCTTCAATTGTGAATATCAAGCGTAATACTGGTTTATTAATTTGTCACCAACTTCACAAGATTCAATGGTCAATAAATGAGAAAATTTGGTTTATGCATCATATTATTGCTACTGACGTTTTCAATGAAGTTAAAAAAGATGGTGTTGAAGAAGCATTGAGGAATATTGTATTGAAACCATGCCTAGATATTATGAAAAGTTTTCTCAAAAATGATGATCACGTACAATATCATTATTGAGTCTACATAAACTATCATTAATCGGTAATTATTATTTCTCTTGGTCATTTTTGGGCCTCTTTTGTACAGTTTGTATCAGACTACAGATATATCTGATATGACCCTTCTTTCTATACATAATATTCTTGTCGTCCTGCTTTTATTACTCATGTTCTATTTAAATTGCGTTTAAGTTTTATTCAAATATTTATTTTAAGGTCCGATCCAAGCCGAAGCCCCAAGTCCAACTCCAAGTCTTCTATATTTAATATATATTAATGTAAATACGTACTTACACAATTTCATGAGATCATTCATAATTTCAAGGTAATAGTATGAGAAAATAAATTACCATAAATGATCAGGAAGATTCTACCCTTGACGAATTTGAACAAATATAATTCTTAACTCCAAATTTAAAATTATGTGTAACACCGCGAAACTAGAAAGAGCTAGAATTAGAAAGAGTCATTTTTGGAAAGAATGAAAAATCTGGAAATTTTACAAAATTATGCTAAGTATGAGTTTTGGGTCAACTTCAAACGGACCATTACTCCTAACTCAGGATGAGCTAGGTGTGCTACAAGATACCGTAGGAAAGATCTTTGAATTATCTTTCCAACGCTTCCATATTTTCTCAATTTTGAGTTTGTATGAGGGATCTATGCTCATTTGAAGTTGGGTTGTCTAGACAAGGAGAGTAAAAACCGGATTTTAGAAGGGTATTGTGGTTTTTTACCACCCAATTAATTAATTTCGTTTTTTGCAATTAAGTTGGGGTCTCAACTGATGGGATTCAGTATGCTCTATTTAAAAATAAGTTAGGATTTTGAGAGAAGAGAAAAGATGAGGAGAAAAGAGAAGGAGAAGCAACGAAATCATCAAGTTCGGGAAGAATTGCTTGTGGATTTCGTCAAGGGGTGATTCCTACGAGGTATGTGAGATCACATAGAGTTGATTTAGTTCACCCACGTGCCAATCATTATTTGATTCAGCGTAATTATGTTCTTGAATGGAGAGTTTATGAGTTCTTCATGAATATTGTTGAAAGTTTCGTTTGAATCTTGATTGTTGAAGTTGTTGAGAAGTTCTTGAATTAGATTCGTGAAATTAGATGTCGTTTTGAGTAGATTGTTGCATATTTTGATTATGTAGTCGAATCTAAGTGTTTGGGGAAAGATCCAATTAAATCTAGAGGGTTTAGAGTTGAAAAAAAATACCAAGAGAATTTGTCAAAAATTTGGGTAAAGTGGTGGGATGCTGCGCCACTCAGAGTGCCCCGTAAAGTGCTTTGAAGTTTGGCCTCTGGGGCTCCGTGCCAGCCAGGGCGCCCCAAGCCAGACTCTGAAGTTTAACCTCTGGCGCCCCGCGCCACTCAGAACGCTAGGGATGCCAGGTGTTCTACTATTTCTCACTTCTTTCCGTACTAGTTCCCTTAAAACGTACCTATGTTTTCTAGTTCATTCCTACACTCTAAGGTATGTCTAAACAACATGAGATCATGAACCTTGAATCCATAATTCAATTCAAGGAAAGTTAAGAGTCAAGTCAAGGGAAGTTCATAGAGTTTTCCAAAAGTCTTTCACAAACGTTTTAACTTTGCTTTAAGACTTGAGTTTTGAGTTGAGTAAAGAGTAAAGGTTGAAGTTCATTTCTTAAAAAGAGTATATAGAGACTAAGCATTCCCAAAGAGTAAAATGTTTTCACATTGAAATAAGAAAGGAAACTAAGATTTCCAAATTGCCTTTGAGCTACTTTTCGGTAAAGAGTAAATGCTTTCACAATTAAGCAAGATAGGAAACTTTGATTTTCAAGAGAAGCCTTTGAGCTAAGTTTTGAGCCATTATCTCAAACCACAGAAAGAAGTTATGTTTTTAAACATAAGAACTAGTAATATATTTTGGGAGTAGTATTGAGCACCGATATGTTAGAGAGTTCAAACAACTGCTAGCCCTCATACATTATGTAGGAACCATGGGTAAAAAGGGTCATACTTTTTAGATGATTCCTTAGTGCTTTTTAGCATAGACTAGTGGATTCACTTAGAAGTCAGGTTCTATACTCTCGGCAAGGTATATGATGGCCCTGACAGTGTGTGGAAAAATGTTGTATCATCACAATAGCTCTTAAGTGATGGTTGTCGGTTAGAAAATCTCCCATAGAAGTAAATTGTATTTTTATATACATTTCAAAGTTTATATTGTATCTTTGCATGCACACAGAGGAATTATTGTATTTCTAAATACAGAGAGTTGTTATCCATGTTTTAAAAGGCTTTTATTTAGATTGTACTTGTTTATACTGCTTTATATTGAAATGAGTTCAGTTCAGTTCAGTTGAGATCAGGTTTGTTCTTTTAGTCACCTTTCAATCTTATGTCTTATTTAGATTTCCCCTCGCATTCTCGTACCTTCAATGTACTGATGCAATTTGGCCTGCATCTTTTAATCATGCGGATATAGGTAACCAGGATCAACATCTAGCGCATCGTTGATTCTAGTTGAGCTTCAAAGTATGTTGGTGAGCCTCCTTGCTTCCGGAGGATCCCCTTTTATTATTTTCAGTATGTTTAGTTCATTAAGATGTCGTGGGTCTTGTCCCAGCATCCATCTCCGTTGTTTAGAGGCTTCATAGACAGTAGTCGATGTTAGTTCTTGACTCTTACCATTTCAATTATGTTTGAGACTTGAGTTGCTACTTTGGCCATTAAATGTTTATTTTAATACATTCTAAGTTATCATTTGACTAGTTCAGTTTACTTTATTTAAAGTATTTCTATCATGAGTTAAGTCTTCTGCTAAGAGTTAAGATAGGCCAAGGGTTCGCTTGGGGCCAACAATGGTTCTCAAGTGTCAGTCCTTTCAAGGGTGTAGGCACATTGTTACATAGACAAAGAAGAGAAAATAGTAAATTAGCAATCTATCAGTAATGATCATTTAAGGAAATATATTCTACCTAATTCAAGCACGATGATGGAAGCTTGATTCAATAAAATCATGATCTATTATTACATGTTGCACAAGTTAATATAAATACTCGAAATTGAAATAGTTATCGATAATTGTTCCCTCTCCTCTAATGGAATTAGACTATAACACTTATAAAGTGTTGTTAAATAGTGTAGGAATTGACGCTTTATCAATGTCACGACCCAGACCATAAGGATTGACACCTACACTAACCCTCTGCCGGGAGAACCATTAATACTAATTAGCTAACCAAGGTTTGATTAAGGCATTTAAAGTTATGTAACCAGGTTTAAATGCTAAAGGAAAACTAGAGTTCCCATAAACTCAAAAAGTCTAATAAAAACAAATGTGGAATAACGCCTAGAACCTGAAAGTCAATGTATCAAAACATCTAAGGTTCAACCAAAAGTGTAAACAAGAAGGGTTACAACCCCAACTAACACAAGAAATCTAAAGATCTAGTCTAAGCTCGAAATGTGGACATAAACAGAAAGAGAACTCATGGCAACCCGGAAGGACTGGCTCACCCTTGAATTCGAACGATCACTGATCTTCCAAACGAGGTCTGTCAATAGCCGCTTGAATATGCCATGTACTCAACAAAGGAAGAGCAAGTGCAGTATAACTACACAACCACAGTGTACGGGTAGGATCACACGGCTATCCCACTAAGTGCAACATATATAAGTCAATACAACATAGTATTAACATGCATACACCGAACATATACATTATCAACATCATTTATGAACAATGTACAATTTCACAGTTCTCAAATATACATATATGTCAAGTCAATGGTCCTCTCATGGAACCCAAACTCAAACTGTTAGTGTACCGGTACGTGGTACCCGATCCAATGTTTATGCCGAACGTGGCAATCGATCCCATGTTTATGCCTGAACGTGGCAACCGATCCAAGTTAGTGTGTCAGAATGCAAGACCCGATCCATTCAACAAGCCACAATCACAATCACATGTATATTCTCAAAAATCATACAATCAAGTCGTGATTCGTGACATTCATCATTCATCTATCCTAATTTACAATTAGTGTGATCAATAATGCAACATGCGCATACATACATATATTATAATGAAGCTAGAACAAACACATCACACAACATGAAATCACAACCATCACCTATCTCAAACAAAGCTTGAATCCCTTAAGAAACTTGATTCTTCCCTTTTCGGATTTGTTCCGCTTGTTCTTGGTCTATAAATAATCACAATAATGCGAGGATCAATAAACAACACTTAATTAACCGAATTAGGGCTTTCCAACCATGTTTTCCTATCAATATTAACATTGTACTTTCAAAGGTACTCTCTTCCTAACAGCGCCTCAACTTCGTTTACTCCCCTCATAGCTTCTCATGCCTATGGTTTCAACTTTAGGATGACATAGTCTGGAAGTTTTTCCTTTTTCCCTCATGTTAACAAACTAGAACACATGCTGGTAATAATTCTAGTATATAATAACTAATATAAACTTATTCTATCAATACTATGATATTCAGGAATTAATAGATTTAGCTATGCATAATCATGAATATATGTACCTGTGTAGTATCTGGAATATTTTGATCCATAGCTTAGCTTGAAATTTAGATTTTTATTAAGAGAATATTTTGTATACAAGAGGCTTTGCTTTCCGTCGAGAAAGTCTTACCTTATGTTACCTTCTGGCTCTACTATATATACAACTATATGTAACTCTACTATAGTTACTTTAATCTATACTATAGTTACTTTACATAAACTATAGTTACTTTAATATATACTATAGTTACTTTACATTTCTAATAATATACACGTTACTTATTACTTTACATAAAGTCTTCCACTATCTTTATTTTTATAATAGGACAAAGAACTTTTCTTTTGCTGCTTTTTATCTTGTTTCTTTATCTTGCCGATCTTCTTTATTCTAGGTTGACAGCTGGAATTACATTATCTTCACCATAACATTTTGAGCATTGATGGTCTGGGTATTTGAGTCCAATAGTTCTGCAATAATTTGACATTATCTCTGGTGAAATAAAACTTCGTCGTATAGCTCTTGTAGTTGGTTGTTGTTTAGGTTTTAGTAGACTTAATATCCACTGACGTATTTCTTCCATATCTGCTTCTCTGGTTTCTCTAGAATTTGAATATATCATGGTTTGTTCTCTGGCGTAATAACTCCATACTGAATTTCCACTTAAATAATTAGTTGATAATTCATTTAATATTGTAGTTATCCCAATAACTCTTTTTCTTGCATAGAATCCTGGTATCTCTATCTTTTGTATTTCCTCTTGCTTTTCTATCTTTTCTGGTATTATCATCTCTCTTGTCAATCCAATTTTTATCACTTGTATAATAGGTTTGATTTCGTCATACAATATCTCGGTTGGTGCTGAATAAAATTTTATATAAAATAGTGTTTCCTTTAGTGATCCTCTTATAATGCATAAATGCTTTGTGTAGCTCTGGGATTGTTGATATCTCGTCTCCTGTTACGGTATATACGGTACTTAGTAATCCATAGTGATAGCAAGTTCCTACTAGATTAGTGCTGGTTCCTGGTTGTGCAATCAATTTGTTATATCCTTGTAGGTTTTGGGTAATATAGTCTTCATTAGGGTTTTTTGCATTTTTGGATCTGGGATTTAGGTTTAAGAAAGTTTGTATTTTGTGAATATTTTCTATATAGGCTCTGATTAT